>NC_074669.1:41121323-41160873 GCF_029448725.1 Salvelinus fontinalis
CTGTGCATGGCACAGTTCTTCCTCTGTGTTCGTACGCTCTTTATCAAATCAGCACAGAAGTCCCCCCACGGTGTGTTCGAGGCGGACAATGGGCTCAGCAGAGTAATACCCAGAATCCCCCTCTTCAAGTGCAGGAAATGTAGCGTCTGATTGTGTAGCATGGATGCCTTAAGCCCATGAGCTTTAGCTCGTAGTGTAAGAGCCGTGTTTTGGAAGAGAGAGAAAACAGAGGGAGGGAAGGAGGGGGGGGATAACAGAAAAGAAAGAGAGAAAGACCTGGGGGGTGAAGTACTGTAACAATGCAGCAACAACAGTGTCTCTCTCTCTCTCTTTCTTCTTTACGTTCCACTGTCCCCCGTTTCTTTACTCTCTTTGTTTTGGAGCTTGTTCTGTCTCACTGTGTGGGTGCCATGGCGACATCCGAATCAATGATGAGTTACCGGGTGTTGTTACCCGTCCACGCTGTCTCTGTCTCTCTCTCTGTCTCTCTCTCTCTGAAGTCAGCGATGTATCACTCCCCCAGTGGCGTCAGTTCAGCTAAACCTAGGGAATGGCAAAGTGGGACATTTGTTGGAATTTGAAGTTAATTTACTGCACTTTAGCACAATTTAAAAACACCAAAATACTATTTGGAGAATGGCAACAACAACAACAAAAGATCCCAGCCATTAATTATCACCGCAGTATTAGGTTTAAAGTCTGTGGAACGGCATAAACCATGTCAATCACTACAACCTCATCCTATATTGACTCATTTACTTGTGGAACTGCACACACACTGCAACATGGAATAGATGCATAATACACACTATCAAGTCACAACCAGGCCGACTTCCAGTGACCACATCCATAAGGGTCGTGTGAGTTTCACGTTTGAGGAAGCTATTTTTTCACCATAAATTGCACCTAATAAAGGATTGCATGCATCTGTCCTCGCGTTTGCAGATTAATGTAAGAGCTAATGTGATGAGTAGATTGAATCGTCATCATTTAGGTTCATAATATAACTCAATCCCTGTTCACAAAACAGACAATTCTGAACAACACATGCCTAGTGACATAGTCCGAGACGTTTCTTATTTGTGCGGGAAAAATGTGGACGTTTATGAACTCATTTTATGCAATTCTACTACACTTTATATGACCGGAGACATAAGCGGCGTCTTTTTTAATAAGACACAAATGACTAGCCTACTCTGCCGACACTTACAAACAGATCTGTACAAACGTCCTTGTCTTGAATTCAACCATCTAATCTAGGCCTACGAAAAGGAGAGACACAAACTGTTCAATAAGACCTCCATCTAGCCTGGAGGAGGGAGTTACTGTCCCCCAAAGAAATTTTCCAGTGGTTCTGATCCAATCATAAAGACAGTGAATGTGGATGCAGTCACCTGGGCTCCTGCTGATGCGTTCTGCGGGTGCCAATAAGATAGTAAGATGCCAGGTCTCTCTTGGAAAAGAGATGTTATCTCAATGACAAAAACCTGTATAAATAAAGGTAACACTTTTTTTTTTTAAGATAGGCTACTTTTCGCTTAGTTGGGAGTCGCGAAGTTTAATAATTAGAGACAGATAAGTATTTTCTTTGTTTTCTCTTTTCAGCAATAGCCATTTGCTATCTAAATAGTTTTTCCTACGATTGTTTAAAAAAATAATATTGCGAATAGCCTAGGTCTATTTAACTGCTTTTCACTGACACCTGCAACCCAACAATCAGCTATTTGCTGCGCTCGCTGCCCAAATCGCATGCTTAAAACAATCCACAGCACATTTTTAAAAGAAGCGAATGATCCTCTGTGGCCAAATCATGCTCTCTGGTGTAGTATTGTGAATGATGTGATTTATTTCTGTGTAGGCACGAGTAATTATACAGCACATTTTGGCAGATTTGTTTTCAATTTACTTTAGGGGAAGCATATATTCCCCAAGCCAATTGGACGCGTCGCCTATGCTGACATCAGTATGAAAGTTACCGGTGCATAAAACAGCTGGCTGTGAAGCTTACAAGGCCAAGTACAAATGCCGACATTAAATTCAAAGCAATTGGCCAGGCTGGCAGCACTACCCCACCCCCCCAGGCACCGTAAGGGTCCTGTGTGTGTGTGTGCGCACTTTGTGTGTGTGCATCCGTGCATGTGGAGTTAATGCCTTGATGAACCCCCCCCCCCTGTCATGGCAGTTGGTCTCCTTCTCTCTTTCATCTCGTCTGACCTGACGAGATGTGACTGTTCCAGGTCTGTGGGACCCCAGAGATGACATGCCACTCTTTAAAAAGCCCGCGTCCCTCCTCCTCTCATCTGTCTGACAGTCCCATTATCAGACAGTCAGAAAGCTACCGGACCCGGTTTGAAACACTGCAGTTGTGTGCACTTCAAAGACCTAGTACTGTAACGTATAGAAAGGTACTTTGAGGTCAGGACCACTCAAATCTGGCCTCCAACTAAAAGATCTTTGTTTCTAGACCTAAGCTAATAGGTTTACGGTCAAACCAGAAAGAGATATATTTGTGTCCTCTAGCGTGATGAGGATAAATGCAGAGCTTTCAGGACAGTCTTGTTTGTACATGGAACATTTCTCTCTGAAGGCTGCTGCAGTATGATGGATGGTCGGGGAGATTGTTCCATCTGTTGACCTTAGAAGTCATGAAGAATTATGAGGCTTTGCTTCGTGTGTGTGTGTGTGTGTGTGTGTGTGTGTGTGTGTGTGTGTGTGTGTGTGTGTGTGTGTGTGTGTGTGTGTGTGTGTGTGTGTGTGTGTGTGTGTGTGTGTGTGTGTGTGTGTGTGTGTGTGTGTGTGTGTGTGTGTGTGTGTGTGTGTGTGTGTGTGTGTGTGTATAAACCTCTCGCCCTGGCAGATAAGTCTGTTGTTCTTTCTTCTTCGACAGTAGGCCAACATGCATGTAGTAAAATACACACACACACACACACATATGCATGTGGTGCACACACACTTTGAATCCACACACACAACTACACACACTTTGTACTTGTAAACTCATGAGTACTCACATATATACATACTGTACACTATATAGTGCATTTGGAAAGTATTCAGACCCCTTGACTTTTCCCACATTTTATTACACTACAGCCTTTTTTCCCAATCAATCTAAACGCAATACCCCGTAATGACAAAGCAAAAACAGGTTTTTAGAAATTTTGCAAATGTATTAACAATAAAAAACTGAAATATCACATTTCATAAGTATTCAGACCCTTTACTCAGTAGTTTGTTGAAGCACCTTTCGGCAGCGATTTACAGCCACACGTTTTCTTGAGTATGATGCTACAGCTTGGCACACATGTACAGTATTTGGGGAGTTTCTTCCATTCTTCTGGATGGGGAGCGTCGTTTCATAGCTATTTTCAGGTCTCTCCAGAGATGTTCGATCGGGTTCAAGTCTGGGCTCTGGCTGGGCCACTCAAGGACATACAGAGACTTGTCCCGAAGCCACTCCTGCGTTGTCTTGGCTGTGTGCTTAGGGTCGTTGTCCTGTTGGAAGGTGAACCTTCACCCCAGTCTGAGGTCCTGAGCACTCTGGAGCAAGTTTTCTCATGGTCTGAGAGTCCTTAAGGTTCCTTTTGGCAAACTCCAAGCGAGCTGTCATGTGCCTTTCACTGAGGAGTGGCTTCCTTCTGGCCACTCTACCATAAACACCTGATTGGTGGTGCTGCGGAGATGGTTGTTCTTCTGGAAGGTTCTCCCATCTCCACAGAGGAACTCTGTGGAACCTCCCTGACCAAGGCCCTTCTCCCCTGATTGCTCAGTTTGTCCGGGCGGCCAGCTCTAGGAAGAGTCTTGGTGGTTCCAAACATACTTTAATTTAAGAATGATGGAGTCCACTGTGTTCTTGGGGACCTTCAATGCTGCAGAAATGTTTTGGTACCCTTCCCCAGATCTACGATGGAGCTCATACGGACAATTCCTTTGACCTCAAGGCTTGGTTTTTGCTCTGACATGCACTGTCAACTGTGGGACCTTATATAGACAGGTGTGTGCTTTTCCAAATCATGTCCAATCAATTGAATTTACCACGTGGTTGTAGAGACATCTTAAGGAGCTCAATTTTGAGTTTCATAGCAAAGGGTCTGAATACTTATGTAAATAAGGTATTTCAGTTTTAGATTTTTTATAAATATGCAAAATTAATAATTGACCCGTTTTCACTTTTGTCATTATGGGGTATTGTGTGTAGATTGATGAGGAAAATAGATAACTTAATACATTTTTGAACAAGGCTGTAACGTTACAAAATGCAGTGAAGGGAAATCTTAACGCTACAGCATACAATGACATTCTAGACCAAGGGTGGGAAACTCCAGTCCTCAGGGGCCTGATTAGTGTCACACTTTTTCTCCATCCCTAGCAAACACAGCTGATTAATCAAATTGCATTCTAAACTGAAGATCATGATTAGGTGATTATTGGAGTCAGGTGTGTTAGCTGGGGCTGGGGCAAAACTGTGACACCAATCAGGCCTCCCGAGGACTGGAATTGTCCACCCCAGTTCTAGACGATTCTGTGCTTCCAATTTTGTGGCAACAGTTTGGGGAAGGCCCTTTCCTGTTTCAGCATGACAATTCCCCCGTGCACAAAGCGAGGTCCATACAGAAATGGTTTGTCGAGATTGATGTGGAAGAACTTGACTGGCCTGTACAGAGCCCTGACCTAAACCCCATCGAACACCTTTGGGATGAATTGGAATGCGACTGCAAGCCAGGCCTAATCGTCCAACATCAGTGCCCGACCTCACTGACGTTCTTGTGACTGAATGGAAGCAAGTCCCCCGCAGCAATGTTCCAAGATCTATTGGAAAGCCTTCACAGAAGAGTGGAGGCTGTTATAGCAGCAGAGGGGGACCAACTCCATATTAATGCCCATGATTTTGAGATGTTCGACGAGCAGGTGTCCACATATTTCTGGTCATGTAGCGTAGTTTGGCAGGGTTTCAAGCAAGTGTGCGTGTGCGTGCGTGCGTGCGTGCGTGCGTGTGTGTGACCCAGCAATATAGGCAAACATGCTTAACCTCCATCGCTATTATCTTTTTACGGTTTCCCAATTAGTGTGTTGAAAAACAGAACACTTCGTCTTCGTGTGTGTAGCCTGTAGTAATGACAGGCTAAAGAGACCATTTATTTTGTGCTCAAAATGTCTCTCCTCTCCCCTGTTGTTATGGTACGTCTGGGATCAGGGAAACAATGGAGACTCACTTCGTCTGGTTTGCAGCCATGAGATAAACTGGAAATAAATTAAATGGCTATTGAATGGTCATGTATCTTTTTGTGTCTACTGCAGTTGTAGATTAAATACTCACTGGATGGATGGACGGAGTGTATGCAGTGGCTTCAAACTCTAGCTCTTTGATCGTTATTTCACTTGTTGTTTTACCACTTAAACTGTGGTTTCATTCGCCGCATGTACAGTAGTACTTTACTCTTTCTATATTTTCCACACATTGATTGATAACTATTGATCTGTTGATATAGTGACCAAACACAAACTAGTCTCTGAATGCACCTATTAGCCGTCACACCACGGTACTACATAACAATGTCTACTCCTCCCAACAATTCATCTCTGTTTTCTAAGTGCCTCTGCTGTAATAGCATTAAACGGTGCCAATATTGTTTTCTGTGTGTGATCGATTTAAGTGTAATTTGCACGGGCACGTATACCCCAGACATTTCGTTTGCAATATGCACCAATATTGTTATTCTACTTAGCATGCTACGCTAACACTCTGGTTGCATCCCGAGTGGTACCCTATTCCCTCTATAGTGCACTACTTTAGACCAGAGCCCTATGGGTCCTGTAGGGAATAGGGTGCCATTTGGGATGTATACTCTGTTAATTTAAAGTGGCTATCCTGCAGACAGAATTAGAAGTCCAATTCCCGTCTCCTACCGCTATCTGTGTAATGATTAATTAGAGTGTATTTCCCAAGGGTGCAATAACTCACCCCCGCAGTGTGTGATGTGAAAGCAGCCCCGTAATATTACACCATCTGATTGGGTCTATAAATGTCATGGAGCAGTCAGTGCAACGCAAGGCATGACTCAGAATAGAATGGCTCGTCTATGCAGTATATCCTCAACAGACGTACGGCGATACAATGTGCATATAGCCTTAAAACAAACACCCATGCTCATAAACAAGACAAACACAGCATCTCACTGTAAATACGACATCTTGATTGCGCAAGCACACACCTCTGCTCGCACACACCAGGACGCGTCCTCTACGCGTCGAAGACGCGACAATGCAGCTCGCCATTGTGTGTGTGTGTGTGTGTTTTGTAAAGTGGGTTAAGAATGCTAACTGAAGGTCAGTAGAGCTTTAAACCAAACAAAGCGCCGCACAGTCAGACATCAAAGGTTAATTACATGACATATGAGGACAACGCGCCACGCTTTTCTCCCCACAGTCCCCCATCCCTTCTCCTCTTTTTTTCATCCTTTCTACTCTTCCCTCCATCTTTTCTCCTCGTCTCCCCAGTCCTTTATCTTCTTCTCTCATGCTTTCTCAATCCCTCCGTTCTCCTCTTCCCAGACTGGAGAGCCCCATTTTACAGCTGATGTGCGTTGACTCGGGGCCTCCATCTTAGTTTGAAAATGCACCCAGGGTCCCTCTCTGCAGCCCAGAGTCATCACTTTTCACTGATAAAACGTTAGATACAATAGTGTTGTTATCTATCATGACATGTGGAAAAACATTGGCCGACAGTATCTTGGTACAGGAGAATGAAACACGATGGGATAAAAACCTCATTCGATGTCCACTGAGGCGCTAGCTAATTGAGCTGTTTGCTAACAATTTATCATGTTTAATCAAAAAATCTAATTTTATTTGTCACATTCACCGAATACAACCGGTGTAGACTTTACCGTGAAATGCTTGTTTACAAGCCCTTCCCAACAATGCAGTTAATAATAATATATATTTTTTAAATGTATCACAAGGAGTAAAACACACAATGATATGTACATGAACGCAGGGTAAAGTGACTAGGCATTAAGATAGATAATAATAAGAGTAAAATAAAGAACAGTAGCAGAGTAGCAGCAGCTAACGGTGTGTGTGTGTGTGTGTGTGTGTGTGTGTGTGTGTGTGTGTGTGTGTGTGTGTGTGTGTGTGTGTGTGTGTGTGTGTGTGTGTGTGTGTGTGTGTGTGTGTGTGTGTGTGTGTGTGTACGCGCGCATGTGTAGGTAGGTAGGTAGGTAAATTAATGGTTAATTAATGGCCAATTTAATGGCCAATTTTGGTGGTCTTCCACTGACACCTCTTGATATAGAGGTCCTGGATGGCAGGGAGCTCGGCCCCAGTGATGTGGACAGCCCAGTGTACTGGGCTGTCCACATCACCCTCTGTAGCACTTCGTAGTTGAGGGCAGTGCATTTGCCATACCAAGCGATGATGCAGCCAGTCAAGATGCTCTCGATTGTGCAGCTGTAGAACGTTTTGAGGATCCGAGGGCCCATGACAAAAATTTTCAGCCTCCTGAGGGGGAAGAGGCGCTGCCGTGCCCCCTTCATGACTGTGAGGGTGTGTGTGGACCATGTTAAGTTCTTAGTGATGTGGAGGAACTTGAAGCTCTCAATCCTCTCCACTACAGCCCTGTCGACGCGGAGGGGGGCGTGCTCTCCCCCCTTTCTCCTGTAGGTCACGATCAGCTCCTTGGTCTGGCTGACGTTGAGGGAGAGGTTGTTGTTCTGGCACCACACTGGCAGGTCTCTGACCTCCTCCCTGTATGCTGGAGCCAGTTGCAAAGGAAGGGATTCAGTCCCAGGGTCCCTGGCTTGGTGATGAGCTTGGATAGCACTCTGGTGTAGTCTATGAGCAGCATTTTCAAGCATTTATTTCCCCTCTTGAGAGAGGGCAGTGTGAAGTGCAATAGAGATGCGTCATCTGTGGGTCTGTTGGGGGCAGTATGCGAATTGGACTGGGTCCAGGGTGTCTGTGTTGATGTGTGTCATGACCAGCCTCTCAAAGCGCTTCATAACTACAGATGTGAGTGCTACAGGGTGTTAGTCATTTAGGCAGGTTACCTTAGAGTTCTTGTACCACTACTACTAGTGTGTTTTTCTACGTCTTCTCTTCGGTCCTCATCTCCTCTGTGTCTCGTGTGTCCTAATCATTTAGCCACACGCCAGCGGGAGAAATAACTCTGCCAATTATCCCAAAAAAGGAGGAGAAACTCCTCTTTGTGTAGTTTTCTTTCCTTCTCTTTGTGTCTTCATCCCTCGCTCCCAGCAATAGTGGATACGAGAATTTTCAATTTCCCACTCGTTTTCTTCTCCCCTGAACGAGGGAGGGAGCCTCAATGGAGGGAAGGATGTCTAATCTTCGTCTGGGTCTGAAGCAGGTAGAGATGTTAGAGGACTGCTGAGGATATTTTATATTTATGTTTCAAAATTGAAAGCAGGGCCCGTATCCACAAAGCACCTCAAAGTGGGAGTGCTGATATAGCCTTTTATTTCATAATGAATAAGATTGTATGGACAGGTCCTAGATCAGCGTTCCTACTCTGAGAGGCTTTGTGGATACAGGCCTTTTAGGTCTCATTGCCTCGCTGAACTCCCAAGTCAAATCCCAATTCCTTCCTTTGCATTTTTTGGTACCTCTCGACTGTTGGAAATTGCTTTGGAAACAGAGAGGAGTTGGATGAACCTTTACCTGAAAAACTCCTTTAACTCCAAATAAATCACTAGAATAATACAGTACTAATGAATTGGAAGTGTAGTGCTTTTCCAAGTGAAATCAAGTCCCTGTATTGCCTTACCTTGTAAGGACACCAACTCCCCTGCACGTCATCCACAAACAATGGAAAATTGGTGTTAAATGATCTCTAGGTAGACTAAACAAAGAATATGACAGTACCAAACAGCCCTGTATAAAGTCACATACCATGTTCTGAATGAGTGAGGTGTCTCAGGAGGTCCATACAGCAGCAGAAGATGTTTCCGTTTTGAAGGGGAGAAATGCAGGGGGTAATACTAGGGGCTCCAGTGGTGTCGTCTTGTGAACCCTCTGAACTAATGTTTACAATTACAGAGTTAGCGAATCGGAGATCCTCGACGAGATTGCATATTAAACGATGCAGAGATGGGAAGACTCAGGCTTTTGTGTGGAGAATGTGTTTACTCAGCAAACGGATTTTAATTAGGAAAATACTTTTCCAGCTGCTCTTGGTGTGTGTGTGTGTGTGTGTCTCAGTGTGTGTGTGTGTGTGTATACACCCTGCAATATCCACAACAGCTTCATTAATAAGTAAAAACCCTAGTTCGGAGAGAGAGCTAATGGGGTCTGCATGTCTTAGTGAACCATCTTGAACATTCCACCAACCATACACTCCTCCAAATGGACCTGCCAGCCTCTCTGGAAGTGGCAGTTACCATGGATGCGTCCCAAATGGCCCCTAATCCCTATAAAGTGCTCTTCTATTGACCAGAGTCATATTTGCCCGATCTACTGTCGTGCCATTTGGGACACAGGCCTTCTCTCTAATTTCTCTCCTAATTGATCCTGATGAAGCCAGCATGCAGAGATGAGCAGGATGGGCTTTTTATATCAGCTCTGGGGAAGTATAGACAAAGTGTTAGGAAACTCAGACGGAGGTACAAAGAGGTATTGATGTGGACAGAGAGGCTTCTGATGAGGCCACGTACAGCAGATCAATAGGACAGTTACAGTATTGGCCTAATGGATGGAAAGCTGCTCGTGTGTGTGTGTGTGTGTGTGTGTGTGTGTGTGTGTGTGTGTGTGTGTGTGTGTGTGTGTGTGTGTGTGTGTGTGTGTGTGTGTGTGTGTGTGTGTGTGTGTTTGGCCCTGTTGCAACTGTACAGCAGTTGATAAAACATGTAAGAGGACTAATGGATAATGTTATTACATTTGTATTTTTAATTAGTTAGGCTGTCTACTCTTGCGTAATGGTCAAATAATAGCTGAAGGATATGTGCGTGGGTGTGTGTGTGTGTGTGTGTGTGTGTGTGTGTGTGTGTGTGTGTGTGTGTGTGTGTGTGTGTGTGTGTGTGTGTGTGTGTGCGCGCACGTACGTATACAGTACTTTGCCCCCTGATGGCTGAACCACTCAAACTCTGTGGGATGCTGAGTGTGTGAAGCTTTTCAGGTTTTGATGATTTCTGGGATTATTCCCCTTTTTAAAGGACCACTGTCACTCTGTGTGGCTGTCAGGTCTGAGAGGACTATAAGGCTAAGTGATGCTCCACTCTTCATGCACCATGTTCCTCTCTCTCTCTCCCCATCTCTCTCAATCACTCCCTCTCTCCCTCTCCTCTCCCTCCCCTTTGCCCCCTGTGATTGGGGAGTGATTACAGAACGGGGAAGCTGCACTTTGTCACCATGGCCACCAAGTCCCCGGGCTGTCAGGCAGAGCTAGTCTGGCCCGTATGGGGACACCCAACTGACAGGGTCCAGCATGGGGAAAGAGAAGGGTAGGAGAAGGGGAGAGAATGGAATTGATTGAAGGGAAAGGCACAGGTATATGAGTCGAAGGGGAGAGAATGGAAAAGGAAGGAGGGAGATTGGGTATAGAGAGGGTAAGTGTAGTGAGATAAAACAGGGTCTTTCTCAGTGTTTCTTCATTAGTCCTTCATGGAAGAGTATTTCAGTGTGTTCCACTTCTCCTTTCTTCAGTCAGTACAGGACAGCTTGAGGTGGTTAAGTTAGAGATAAACCCTTTCCTCAGTGTTTAATTCAAAAGTAATTATTCCACCGTAGTTATCTCTCTTATTGCTTTCTGTGTTGGACACAATTAATTAAGTACTTAACTGCCTTACCTAACAGTTAATGCCACAAGGAATGACAATGAGTAGAGTTTGTATCAAGCCCAGTTTGAATTGCCTTGTACTGTAATTGCTTTACAGGCTTTTCCGATAATGTGACATCCTTTTGACTTTCGAATAACTTTGTGTCGCACCCAAAAAAGTCCCCATACATTATTTGCCCTTCAATAACCTGGTGTCCCACCCAAGAAATTCCTGACACATTTTTCCATTGAATCTTTATTTATACAGGCTAGTCTTATTGAGATAAAAAAATCTATTTTGTAAGAGAGACCTAGCTATTCATTTTTCATTTGAATGACCCAGTGCCGTGCCCCAACAAAGTCCCCCGACACTCAAACTGCCCAGCAGAGTGACTCTATGGCTTCCTAGCTATCTGTGCCAGTTGTCACAGCCAATCATTGGCTCCGGCCGGACTCTCATTTGCTGCCACTGAGGTGGTTTCAGAAGTATTAGGGTTCCCAGTAGAAGTAGACTCACTGCTCCTGTGTGTGTTTGACCGAGGAGTATAGAGAAGGGGGAGTATAGAGAAGGAGGAGTGAGAGAAGGGGGAGTGTAGATGTAACGGATGTGAAATGGCTAGCTAGTTAGCGGTACGCGCTAATAGCGTTTCAATCAGTTATGTCACTTGCTCTGAAACCTAGAAGTAGTGTTTCCCCTTGCTCTGTAAGTTCCGCGGCTTTTGTGGAGCGATGTGTAACGACGCTTCCAGGGTGACTGTTGTTGATGTGTGCAGAAGGGGACGGTCTAAAGATAAACTGTTACATAGAGAAGGGGGAGTATAGAGAAGGGGGAGTATAGAGAAGGGGGAGTGAGAGGCGAGTCTCTGACAGAATAGTGTTGCTTTTCTACTGACTGAAAACAGACTTTTCTCACAAAAATAATGAATTGTTTCATTTCCCTCTCTCTCTCTAACTCTGTTATCGCTCTCTCACTCTCCTTCTCCTTCAACTGAATAGTGTGTTTTTCCAGGTTTAGATCAGAGGTATCTAAACACTGACTGTACAAAACATTAGGAACACCATAATGTTCATTTGCACCATCTCCCCCTGCCCCTCTCCCGTTGAGGCATTTACTCTACAAGGCATTGAGAAAGCGTTCCACAGGAATGCTGGCCCATGTTGACTCCAACGCTTCCCACAGTCAAGCTGGCTGGATGTCTATTGGGTTGTGAACCATTATTGATATACACAGGAAACTGTTGAGCAGCGTTGCAGTTCTTGACACACAAACCGGTGCGCCTGGCACCTACTACCATACCCCGTTCAAAGGCACTTCAATCTTTTGTCTTGCCCGTTCACCCTCTGAACGGCACACACACACAATCCATGTCTCAAGGCTTAAAAATTCTTATGTAACCGGTCTCCTCCCCTTCATCTACACTGATTGAGGTGGATTTATCAAGTGACATCAATAATGGATCATAGCTTTCACCTGGATTCGCCTGGTCAGTCTGTCATGGAAAGAGCAGGTGTTCATAATGTTTTGTACACTCAGTGTATGTTTGATTATTAGGTTGTGTGGGCCTGACGCTGGAGCTGTTCCGTCATTGAATGAGTCATCTCCATGACAACTGCTTGAGTGACTTCATTACTGTTTTGTCTCTGAGCCAGATAAAGGTTGAGGTAATTGATCCATAATGGACTGACAGGCCAACAAAAGACGAATTAGACTTTGACTTTCCTCGTTCCCACTGCACACACACACACCCATGGCCAAGCACGCGCACATACATGCATACACACACCCATGGCCAAGCACGCGCACATACATACATACACACACCCATGGCCAAGCACGCGCACATACATACATACACACACCCATGGCCAAGCACGCGCACATACATACATACACACACCTGGTCATGCTTCATCTCCATATGCTAATATAATGTCAACAGTTCCAAATTAGATTGTACAAATCAGACTGTCAACTACTATGTGAAAAATCTCAACTCAATTCAAAGCAGCTTATTTTGCCACAAACCTACATTTATGTTCTAACTTAAGACCTCAAGGATATAAGCGCGTCTTTATCAGCAGAATAAATAATTGGCAAAAAAAAACAATGTAGAATGTGTCTTACATGCCCAATAGCAGGTTAGCGGTTTCATCATGAATCTTGTTCTGGGAGTGGTCACTAGCTGACACAAAGTCATACAATCTGATTTGAAATCTAACCTTAACCCTAACCTTAACCATACTGCTAGCCCTAATGCCTAACCCTAACCTTAAATTAAGACCAAAAAAGCTAATTTTAGTTTTCAGGAGTTTTTACAATATAACCAATTTTGACTTTGCAGCTGGCCTATCTAAGGGGAAATCGCTCAGTGCTGCTTCCAGGACAAGACTCAAGACAATAAAAGGCAATCTGAGGTCCTCAGTATTCATGTAATATAGAAGAGAGAACACTACATATTTCAAAACGGCATGAGTTTGACATTTTATTGCATATCACACATCTTTTTAGCCATGAACTCCTATTAGCTGTCTTGTCAGGTCAGTGGAAGCATCTTTGATGAAGTGCAATCTTTCATCTCCGTGATGAAGAACCAAGTTGTGCTTGCTGGCTAATAACGTTCATTGATGTATAAAGCCACCAACTGCAAAGGTGATGGGATTACTGTATCATACAAAGCATCCGTAAACACATAGGCAATAAACACATGACACAGTCACTGATTGGGTTTTTAATCTCTTTGATGGATGATTATCATTGATAATTGTACTGGGTTAGGTAGAAAATGGCTGCTCTCATTGAGATGCAGTACTAGAGGCACTAGATGCCCAGTGTGTATTTCAGTTACGCAGCCCAGTTGCCTCATAGCTGGTGTGTTAGTGGGAAACTGGAGGGCTGTTGAGCCACTATGGGGTCCCATTCAAATGTGTGGTTATCTCTTGTTACAAATGGCAATGAATTGGTTTGATGGCTAGCCGGCCCAGCTGAGAAACTTCCGAAGCTCATTCCAGGCACTCCCTCCACAGTCCCCACTGCAGCCTGACCCATTCACTCTCTCTGGGGTACTGTTCTCCATTTCCTGGTTTGATGCAGTGCAGGTGTGACAGATAGAGATCGTTAGAGAGAGGCAGGAAGAGAAACCAGTTGCAACCATCTCTTCCCGTCACCTCCTCTATCCGCTCTCACATTCCTAAGGAGGAGATAGAGGTGGTAGTGACGTTAGGGGGAGCGCTGACAGGTAATCCTATCACAGGTGTGTCACCTACCAGGGTACAACCGCTTAAATGTGAATATCCTCCACTCCAACAGCACTGCACCTGTGTTCTACCATGTCACAGCACTCCCCACCATGTAGTAGCTGGGTGCCTTCTATTTAATTTAACCAGGCAGTCAGTTAAGAACCACATCTTATTTACAATGACAGCCTAGGAACAGTGGGTTAACTGCCTTGTTCAGGGGCAGAACGACAGATTTTTACCTTGTCAGCTCGGGGATTCAATCTAGCAACCTTTCGGTTACTGGCCCAATGCTATAACCACTAGACTACCTGCCTCCCCTTCTCACAGCCTCCATATCCCTCCTCACACACGAGCTGATCTCTGGTCACCACTGCACTCACTCTCTGAGGCAAAACTCAGTGGACACACAAGCAGCCGAATGCTACTATCAGAGAAGCCAATTTTTCATCGTCCGTTATCTTTCGAAAATTTGCCATTTAAGATGTGAATTGGATCAACAACTGGTTAGCCATGATAGAATAGTGCTATCTTAGTAACTCGTGACAAGCTACCAGTTCAGCTGAAACCTGTTTCTGTCAACCATATCACCTTGAATTCTATTAAAACTTGAATGTCCTTTTTTGTCTCATTGATAATTTAGAAGTAGCTGAGGACAGTGGCAACCTTGTCACACAGCATAGTTATAAATTGTCCCTCGACACTTGAAAATAAGCTATTCATGATTTTGTATTCGTATTATCATGACTAATTCTTGACAAAGCTCCATTTCATTGCACCTGTCTTAAAGGATAAACTCCTGTGGAGTCACCATCTGCATACAGGCAGCAGCTTTGATTTGCGCAATTATTTTCCGGATGCTTGCCTTGCCATATTTACTTCCACAATGTGCAGTGTTTTTTTGTTTTTTTAAAACATATTCTTCCTTGGATTTATGTACAGGGTAAAACATATGACTTTTTTAATGCATTTATTTTCCCTTATTCATAAAAATCTCTTCAGAAGCCCTCTGATCAAAGGCTTGTTTGTTTGTATTGATAAAAAAATGAAAGGATGTCCATAAAAAAAAACGATTATATTGTCATATTATTTAGTTTTTCTGTTGAGAAAAAGGCACCACTTCGGGGATACACAATGCACTTGTGTGGCGTCCTCAACCGTGAATCACATTGTCTGTTTGTTTTTCAGTTACCTGAGCGTGTTTACATCGTCCGGATCACGCAAAGAGACGGTTCAAGGTCTCGACTCCTCCATCTTTTTTATCAAAGCACATCAAAAATTTAAGTCAAGGATCTTCAGGCTCTGGGCTTTTGAGAACACCCTAAATATGAAACAACTTACAAGTAATACCAACTTGGTTATGTTGCAGAAAGTCTTCAACAGTACTCCAGGCAAGGAAAGACAGGGTTTCGGACAATTCCATTTCAATACAGTCAATGTAGGATGTAATTGGCATTTCCGCACACCTTCCTGAAATGACTGAATTGAAATGGAATTGAACACAGTCCTGATACTGTATGATATTAAGTCTTAGATATATAAATAGGTAACATGGTGATAGGAATTGCACTTTTTAAAATGCAAACAATGAGAGATCACCCCCCCCCCCCCCCCTCCCATTTGGGACGTAACCAACGTCAGAGGTCCAGAGAGTGTTCCACGGCTGTCTCAGCGTGATGTTGCCACGGCGATGCATCTGTGCCGCAATCAAGCTGCCTAATCAAGAGCTTATAACGTTGTGCTGGTATAAAAAAAAAACACGCTCTCTCTCGTTCTGTATTTCGCTCTCGCTCTCTCTTGCCCTTTCTCACTCTCTCTCTCTCTCTCAATCTCTCTCTCTACACTCTGACTCAATCCCCACAGCTCACCTGAGAGGGTTTTAATCCTCCATCCCTCTGTTATGTCTTCTATTAATCCCCTCATTTTCTCCTCCACTTTGTTAAAACTAAAATAGAGGCTGTCAACGGTTGCTATAGGGTTGTATCCTAAATGGCGCCCTATTCCCTACATACTGTAGTGCACTCCTGTTGACCAGAGCTGGTAGTGCACCATGTAGGGAATATAGGATGCCATTTGGGACTCATTCTGAATTTAGAGGGAGTAGAGCTTTGTAGACGGCCAACCACCGTTTCATTCCACTAATTATCCACCCCTCTCGTAGCTTCTCTACAAGCTCTGTAAAAAAAACTCTCGCTTTTTCAAATGCAGTAAATGGTATTGACTTTCTTTAAATAGACGTAAAACATATATTTTCTTCTTCTTTAATGATAGTGGATTTCTTTTCTTTTTTACTTTAATGATACTTTACTCTCGTGGGAATTTAAATGTTTGTTATAGAATAAATATGATATGCATAAGCATGGTAGAAAACAAAAGGGACAGTTTGAAGATCATGGGAAAATTATTAGACCAAAGTTGAGGACACAACAGTTCTCCTGATACAAGACTGAATCCAAACATTGCACTGTTGATTTTATGTGCATTTTACATTTACTGTACTTTTTGCCGCATTTGTTGATAACGAAATAGAAAGATACTCTGGATACATTCAGTAACATGATAAGAATATTTCTGGACAATGTGGGGTAGGTGCAACATAAGAAAAAAATGACAGGGCTTTGAGAGAAAGGTCTAACTGGTGTCTCCAAGCGCCCACACACCTCTCCTAAGAGAACACAGTTCCTAAGTCATTTCAATGCACTTTTATGACTCAAAGAAGAGTCTTCAACGATAAGGTGTTTTTTCCCAGCTCTCCTAGCTGTGCCGTTGAGGAACTAGAGCAAGCAGACTTGTAGTTGTTTTGAACACACCCCTGTATCCTCGGCATCACACATTTACTGTTGTTTACACATTCCAAAAATGGAACCTCAATCTGGGTCATTTGAAAGTGGTAGGCGTTCGCAGGGCAATTCAGATAAACAGATTGCAATTTTGCTGCTCATAGAAATAAGTCATGCGTGTTGCAAATTCTCTTCACAATAGACAAACAGGTTCATTGTGTTGAGAACAACCCAGGGTATGACTCCATGTCATCTAGTAACTGTACAGCTAACAGGTTCATTCTGTTCAGAACAACCCAGGGTATGACTCCATGTCATCTAGTAACTGTACAGGTAACAGGTTCATTCTGTTCAGAACAACCCAGGGTATGACTCCATGTCATCTTGTAACTGTACAGCTAACAGGTTCATTGTGTTCAGAACAACCCAGGGTATGACTCCATGTCATCTTGTAACTGTACAGCTAACAGGTTCATTGTGTTGAAAACAACCCAGGGTATGACTCCATGTCATCTAGTAACTGTACAGCTAACAGGTTCATTCTGTTCAGAACAACCCAGGGTATGACTCCATGTCATCTTGTAACTGTACAGCTAACAGGTTCATTGTGTTGAGAACAACCCAGGGTATGACTCCATGTCATCTAGTAACTGTACAGCTAACAGGTTCATTCTGTTCAGAACAACCCAGGGTATGACTCCATGTCATCTTGTAACTGTACAGCTAACAGGTTCATTGTGTTGAGAACAACCCAGGGTATGACTCCATGTCATCTAGTAACTGTACAGCTAACAGGTTCATTCTGTTCAGAACAACCCAGGGTATGACTCCATGTCATCTTGTAACTGTACAGGTAACAGGTTCATTGTGTTCAGGACAACCCAGGGTATGACTCCATGTCATCTAGTAACTGTACAGCTAACAGGTTCATTGTGTTGAGAACAACTCAGGGTATGACTCCATGTCATCTTGTAACTGTACATCAAACATAGTGATCATAAACGTTGACACTGAATATGACGTGAGTTTTATGAGATGGAAATGTGACGTGCGCATTTGGACTCAAGGGAGTTTGGTTTGTATGACATCAAAGCGGTATTTACTATCACTCCGACAACAAAACATTTGCAAAAGTTACCCAATCAGCGGGAGGGATGGAAGGCAACTTCTTGTTGCACGCGGTGCTCAGATCCAGAACGGCTGTCAGTCAAAACCCATCCAGCGCTGTGAAGCTCAGAGCCAGAGCTCTGACGTCATGCATAGCATGCTACTGTAGAGCCACTACGTTCCAATTTAGATGCTTATCCGTGTCCAAATCTGCCATTTTCAACCCGTATACAGGTGGGAGTGTAAAGGGCTATATGTAAAGCATATGTTATTTAATCTAGTATTGTGTTTTATAAGAACCATGTGACCTACTGCAGCAGTACTTTACCATTCCCAATGTCTCCGATGTATTTGATCAGCAATGTGAATGTACTGTATTTCCTGTTCGGGGGAGTATTATATTGTACTCAGGGGCTGTGCTTCAGTGCTGTTTGAGTGTTATTCGTTTTTGTACATACAGACGGGCACACACAAAGCACACACGCACAGAGAAACCGGGATATTGTTTTTCAGTGTAATGCAATGTGCCTAAACCTAAGTGATGAGTGGGACTTTCTATAATAAACTGCAGGTAAACTTTCACCAGAGTAGGCAATGTTCTTGTTCACTTTGGTGTGAAGCTGGATTTTATTGCTTCAATTACTCCTTAAGCACCCTATTCCCTATATAGTGCACTACTTTTTACCAGAGCTCTATGATTGATTTATTTTGCCCCCCCCACCCAAAGAAAAAAAAAACGTTATTCACCAGGAATTCAACAAAAAATGAGTTTCATTTACTAAATCTGTTCCCAGGTATTCCCATGAACAGAAAGAGACGTGATAGTGTTTCAATGTAAAGCAGGTAGGAAATTATTGTTATTTTCAAATACAATCTCTTTTTGAGTTTAGTTGTGGTCAATTTGTAGTGTACAAATTATTATCATTATTTTTCATCCCAACTACCCCTGCTGTACAGGGTGTAGGGTTCCGTTTGGCACACACCCACTGTTACATTGACTACAAACTGCACGCCTTGTTTTAATTGTCCAAATGCCTTTTTCCTAGACATGCAACAACCGTACCCCTCCGCGACTGTATGTTTTCAACCCAGCCGCCAGCGACAAGGTATGACTTTGCAAACACCTATTCTAGTCCATTTCTCCCCCAGCCCTCTGTGCGTGTGAGAGGGGGGACATAATGATGTAGGAGAGGTGCGGTTGATAGCAACACGTCTTTGTGTGCACTAATAAAAGAGGAAGCAATTACCACATCCCAGAGATACATCTTTTTTTAATGGCTAATTCCCTGCTCCCCAAGTCGCCAAACAAGACCGACGACACAAAATCCAGTTACATGCAAAATGTCACCTGTAATTTAGGGTCTCCACGCGTTGGCGAGGCCGCGTCTCTAAATTGCTTTAATACGATTACATTGTTTCAAAAGCAATTCTCGGGCAAACTAATTGAGGCCTTTTTAAGACGAAGGAAAAACAAGCTGTGCTGTTTTGGAACCTGGTTAGCTACGAGACGCACGCACACACATACGCACAAATGCCAAAATGGCCCCTAGTGCTTTAGCTCCCGCTGCCGTTATTGTCCAGGAGAGAAAAAAAGAGGAGGATAATATCATCAGCTGGTTCAGAATGGATGCAGTTTGGCCCCTTCCTGCGCATGGGGGATAATGTCAGGCGAGATTGCTGCCGGCGTGCAGCCTGTCGTCGTGTGTGTGTGTGTGTGTGTGTGTATGAGTACGTTATTGCCTCTAAGGAACAGCAAACAGACTTTTCCGTGGTGGTGACTGACAACAGCCAATCAAAATGCATCTATAGACTCTCCGCTGTTGGTGCATGATGGGTAGTAATGCAAATGTGGTTGGCGGCTACCTGATTGTTATTGGATGTCATGTTTAAATCAGCCCTGTGACGCTTCTCTATTCCCTCAGGAATATATAGTGGGCACACATATATGCAGTAGATATCACGTGCCTGTGTGTGTGTGTGTGTGTGTGTGTGTGTGTAGCAAGCGTATCAACCCTGTGACCCTCTTCTTCTCTATTCCCTCAGGAATATATAGTGCACACACATGTATGCAGTAGATATCACGCGCCTGTGTGTGTGTGTGTGTGTGTGTGTGTGTGTGTGTGTGTGTGTGTGTGTGTGTGTGTGTGTGTGTGTGTGTGTAGCAAGCGTATCTACAGGGAAGGTCATTATAGGAGCTTGGCTTTCGTCCGCCAGTACTGTACCATTACCTGAGGGTGACTTCTCCCTCCTCCAGCTCCTCCTCCCCCCTCTCCTTGCCCCAAAAAATCCCTCTAAGTAGCAGTAGTGTCGTTGGCGGTGGTGGTCGGGCAGTGAGCTAGCTAAGTGATTGATTGTCAGGTAGAAATCCCATTCTTTAAATAGCCACGGTTAGCCATCAATCATATGGGCTGTCTCCTGGGGAAGGCACCGCTCCACCGGCACTGGCTCTCTCTGGCACGCTTTTCTCTCTCTCTCTCTCTCTCTCTCTTTTATCTCTGTCTGTCTTTCCGTCACTTTCTCTCTCTGGAGGTACAGGGTCCAAGGCTGCCACTCAATCACTCACTGCCTTATCAGGCCACTCACACCCCACGTGTGAGTGCAGAGGCTCTGGGACACACAGCAACTGTGTGAAAGGTATGAGAGGCTTACGCACATACACACTTACAGTATATGCAGACACAGACTTCCTAAAGCTGGCAAACACACACACACACACACACACACACACACACACACACACACACATTTGATTCACATACTTGGGAAGGAGCAGTCTCCCTATCGGAAGAAAATATTGATGAACACAGCAAATGGAACAATGATTTAGGGTAAAATGTATGGGAGGACGTTAAGATTTTCACGACCCACTATATTTCGCTATTGATTAAATAACATTTATTTGAGCTACAGCCAAACATGTACTAAATCCTGGAGTGAAATGATTCAGAGTAATGTGCCAGAGGCGATAGGGAATCAATAAGCCTACCTGCAGAATAAAACCTGAAGCATTGGATCGGATGGTAACTTTTTTAATTTAAATGATAAATGGGCCAAACCATTGTCTTCATTAAATTAATTTCAGGTTATATAGCCCCCTTACAACATTTTCAGCTCAGTCTTTTTGAGTTATTGGATCATAGAATAAGGATAGCTTGTTGAGGCCACAAAGGTGGCGTACATATTTCTATTCTAAATTCATTTGCACAGGGAGCAAAGCCCCGTCTGTGTAAGACGAATAAAAATGTCTGACTGGGAATCAATCCTCTTCAAAGGCAATAGAAGGAGCTTTGAGGAGCGCCCTGCCTGTCTGTTATAGCCCATAAATAGGGCATGATCTGTGTGTGTGTGTGTGTGTGTGTGTGTGTCTTTGTCTATCAGTGTCTGTGTGAGCATAAATTTGCACAATACGACACTTAAATGCCCAACTCGGTTCATAACCACTACCTCCACCGTTGCATCACCTTTACATCTGCCCATCCAGACCACTCTCCATCTCTACATTAGACCCTTATGGGTTGGGACATCACCACCTCACTGAGAGGGTTCAATCCCTGACATGCTGTTGTGATTGCCCTTGGTCCTGGCTACTATTCCCTTTGCCCTTGATCCACTGGTTCCTCTCCTCTTCCTACTCTCCTCTCCTCTGTCCTCTACCTACTCTCCTCTGTCCTCTCCTCTCCCTACTCTCCTCTGTCCTCTCCTCTCCCTACTCTCCTCTGTCCTCTCCTCTCCCTACTCTCTTCTGTCCTCTCCTCTCCCTACTCTCCTCTGTCCTCTCCCTACTCTCCTCTGTCCTCTCCCTACTCTACTCTCCCTACTCTCCTCTGTCCTCTCCCTACTCTCCTCTGTCCTCTCCCTACTCTCCTCTCCTTTGTCCTCTCCCTACTCTCCTCTCCTTTGTCCTCTCCCTACTCTGTCCTCTCCCTACTCTCCTCTCCTCACTCTACTCTGTCCTCTCCCTACTCTCCTCTGTCCTCTCCCTACTCTCCTCTGTCCTCTCCCTACTCTCCTCTGTCCTCTCCCTACTCTCCTCTGTCCTCTCCCTACTCTCCTCTCCTCTGTCCTCTCCCTACTCTCCTCTCCCCTGTCTCTCCCTACTCTCCTCTCCTCTGTCCTCTCCCTACTCTACTCTGTCCTCTCCCTACTCTCCTCTCCTCTGTCCTCTCCCTACTCTACTCTGTCCTCTCCCTACTCTCCTCTCTCCTCTCCATACTCTCCTCTCCTCTCCTCTGTACTCTCCCTACTCTCCTCTGTCCTCTCCCTACTCTCCTCTCCTCTGTCCTCTCCCTACTCTCCTCTCCTCTGTCCTCTCCCTACTCTCCTCTCCTCTGTCCTCTCCCTACTCTCCTCTCCTCTGTCCTCTCCCTACTCTCCTCTCCTCTGTCCTCTCCCTACTCTCCTCTCCTCTGTCCTCTCCCTACTCTCCTCTCCTCTGTCCTCTCCCTACTCTCCTCTCCCTACTCTACTCTCCCTACTCTCCTCTGTCCTCTCCCTACTCTACTCTGTCCTCTCCCTACTCTCCTCTCCCCTATCCTCTGCTCTGTCCTCTCCCTACTCTCCTCTCTCCTCTCCCTACTCTCCTCTCTCCTCTCCCTACTCTCCTCTGTCCTCTCCCTACTCTCCTCTCCTCTGTCCTCTCCCTACTCTCCTCTGTCCTCTCCCTACTCTCCTCTCCTCTCCCTACTGTCCTCTGTCCTCTCCCTACTGTCCTCTCCTCTGTCCTCTCCCTACTGTCCTCTCCCTACTCTCCTCTGTCCTCTCCCTACTCTCCTCTGTCCTCTCCCTACTCTCCTCTCCCTACTGTCCTCTCCCTACTCTCCTCTCCTCTGTCCTCTCCCTACTCTCCTCTGTCCTCTCCCTACTCTCCTCTCCTCTGTCCTCTCCCTACTCTCCTCTCCTCTGTCCTCTCCCTACTCTACTCTGTCCTCTCCCTACTCTCCTCTCCTCTGTCCTCTCCCTACTCTCCTCTCCCTACTCTCCTCTCCCTACTCTCCTCTCCTCTGTCCTCTCCCTACTCTACTCTGTCCTCTCCCTACTCTCCTCTGTCCTCTCCTCTGTCCTCTCCCTACTGTCCTCTCCCTACTCTCCTCTGTCCTCTCCCTACTCTCCTCTCCTCTGTCCTCTCCCTACTCTCCTCTGTCCTCTCCCTACTCTCCTCTCCTCTCCCTACTGTCCTCTCCCTACTGTCCTCTCCTCTGTCCTCTCCATACTGTCCTCTCCCTACTGTCCTCTGTCCTCTCCCTACTCTCCTCTCCTCTGTCCTCTCCCTACTCTCCTCTCCTCTGTCCTCTCCCTACTCTCCTCTCCTCTGTCCTCTCCCTACTCTCCTCTCCTCTGTCCTCTCCCTACTCTACTCTCCCTACTCTCCTCTGTCCTCTCCCTACTCTCCTCTGTCCTCTCCCTACTCTCCTCTGTCCTCTCCCTACTCTCCTCTGTCCTCTCCCTACTCTCCTCTCCCTACTCTCCTCTCCCTACTCTCCTCTCCCTACTCTCCTCTCCCTACTCTCCTCTGTCCTCTCCCTACTCTCCTCTCCTCTGTCCTCTCCCTACTCTCCTCTGTCCTCTCCCTACTCTCCTCTCCTCTCCCTACTGTCCTCTGTCCTCTCCCTACTGTCCTCTCCCTACTGTCCTCTCCCTACTCTCCTCTGTCCTCTCCCTACTCTCCTCTGTCCTCTCCCTACTCTCCTCTGTCCTCTCCTCTCTCTACTCTCCTCTGTCCTCTCCATACTCTCCTCTGTCCTCTCCCTACTCTCCTCTGTCCTCTCCTCTGTCCTCTCCATACTCTCCTCTGTCCTCTCCCTACTCTCCTCTGTCCTCTCCCTACTCTCCTCTGTCCTCTCCTCTGTCCTCTCCATACTCTCCTCTGTCCTCTCCCTACTCTCCTCTGTCCTCTCCCTACTGTCCTCTCCCTACTCTCCTCTGTCCTCTCCCTACTGTCCTCTCCCTACTCTCCTCTGTACTTTCTCTACTCTCCTCTGTCCTCTCCATACTCTCCTCTGTCCTCTCCCTACTGTCCTCTCCCTACTCTCCTCTGTCCTTTCTCTACTCTCCTCTGTCCTCTCCCTACTCTCCCCTGTCCTCTCCCTGCAGCTACACCAGTCTCTCTTTTGACTGACAGATGGGTTAGCGAATCACCACCTGTCATTTATCTCTCGTCCCTGTCATGATGTTGTATTAAACCCCTGGTCCCCTTTGTCCATGATCCACTGGTCCCTCGTCAACAAGCTCTCAGTCTCACTGCACAACTAGACGTTCATCCACGTTCCCCAAACGTCAAATTAAAAAGTTGCTCCAAAACGTCAAATCTCAGAGTTTTTGTTGCTCCTGCTACTCTGTGTCGTTCCATTTATCCAAACGTCACATTTTGAAGTTGAGGGTTAAGTTCAGGCACTCATTCCGAATGGTTAAAGTAAGGGTTAAGGTTTGGGATAGCGTTCAAACCAGTGTCAGCTACCACTGTCCACAACACTGTAGCCTACTTGATGCTAATACTGCTCACTTATACCCCTAGTGGCTGGTTTTGAAGGCATTTCCTGACGTCCCTAGGCCATGGATAGACATCCAATATCTAAGTCAATCTAGAACAATCTCCCTGCCCTCCCCTTCCTCCTCTCCCTCTGCCCCAGGCCCTGTGGTGGTAAAACTAAACGGGTGTGTGTGTGGGTGCAGCTAAACCAGTCTCTCTCCAGCCAGTCTCTTTCTGGCCCAATCAGCCTCACAGGCCTGCCTCCTGCCTCCTGTCTCAGTATTGACTCAGTCTGAGCCCTGATAACATCTAATTAATCCAGCAGCGCTCAATCAGAGAGGGAGAGAGAGAGATGGAGGGAGAGAGAGATGGAGGGAGAGAGAGATGGAGGGAGAGAGAGATGGATGGAGAGAGAGATGGAGGGAGAGAGAGATGGAGGGAGAGAGAGATGGATGGAGAGAAGGAAAGGGTGTTTAGGGTGAGAGGGTGTGTGTGTGTGTGTGCCTCACCTTGCAGAGTGTAGACTTGGAGCACTCTGGAGGGAATCTCTGTAGGATCTTACAGTGTTTGTTTGGGAGCCAATTTCAGATAGTGTTATATGGTTTCATGCCGAGTCAGAATTTGCTGCATTATCTAAAGAAATCATTGCGGTTCTTCTGATAAGCGTCTGTTATTTGCTGCAGAGGCAGTAGATGCACTTCCCTAAAGGTAGAGCCGTGCGTCCTCTCCTTCTTTGTGTTCCTAGTTCCCTTCGCCCCATGTGTTGATTGACAGTTGTACGTTTTTCCCGTTGTTCAATTTGAGTGTGATGAAATGTCCACCTGCCTGTGAGTCAGTCTCTGTTCTGCTTTGGAAACAGATGCTGTTACATTTAACAGCGTTATAGACATAAATACCGTAGAGACATTGGCTTTCTTTTGGTGAGGCAGATTCAGTTTGAGAGGGGAAGATTTTGTCTGACCAAAGTAGGGGAAGAAACAGGGTAACAGTCTCTGGGATAATGGTTTGAGTGGTGTTGATAATCATCTAACATTATGGTCAACCAGCCGTTTAAGAGTTGTTTTATGAACTACACTTTACTTTTCAAAAGCGGCAAATTAACATTTTCACTTGAGTGTGTGTGTGTGTGTTTGATTTTTATTTATTTTTATTTGTATTTATTTATTGTTTACTTCAGCTTATTTAGTAAATCATTATTAACACTTATTTTTTCTTAACTGCATTGTTGGTTAAGGGCTTGTCAGTAAGCATTTAACTGTAAGGTCTAAAAACTGCTCAGAGTTGAGGTGGTAAAAGGACTGGATCTAGATGTCAGGGTTGCCTGTTTGAGTTGAGTCTGTCCTGCTGGTGTGTCCATTAAAACACACAGAGGAGGATTGCAGTTGAATGGGCCGGTGACACCTTATTGTTGCAGTTTGAGCCGTGAAAGGATATTGCAGGATGGCTGATGAATGGATGATAAGGCCTGAGGATGATTAAAGGATGGACCGTTAGGGTGTGGCTTGTAAAGCCTCGGAGATACGATTGGACGCGGGTTGGATGGGGTATTCATTAGGGACACGGAACATAAAGGCGCACACGTCACAAAGCTGTGCCAGGTGGCTATTACAGGGAATGGGCTTAACAAATAACTACAAACTAAGGATGCTGCCAGGACTAAACATAACCAAGGGGGGATTGTCAAACTGAGGACATGGATACAGAAAGAGATAAAACAGGGAAGTTAAAGGCGGCGTCATAGACATAGTATTTACTTATTTTCAACAACCTAACTAACCTTCTTTCTCATATCATGCATAAATGAAGGAAAATGTCCGCTACATGCTTTTATCATTTATTTAACTAGGCAAGTCAGTTAAGAACAAATTCTTCTTTACAATGACGGCCTACCCCGGCCAAACCCGGACGATGCTGGGCCAATTGTGCGCCGCCCTATGGGACTCTCAATCACGGCCGGATGTGATTCAGCCTGGATTCGAACCAGGGACTGTAGTGCCGCCTTTTGCACTGAGATGCAGTGCCTTAGACCGCTGCGCCACTCGGGAGCACTATGCATGAACCATGTAGGAAGAAGCATGCTGCTTATGTGGGAAACAGAGGAGTGAGGGAAGGGGCGTGGCCTAGGGTAATTGGAGTCCTGTAGAGGTGCCATGACCCTTCACAACCAGCGCTATTAAATAGTGTTGGTCACATGACTACTCCGAACTGTGTTTAGGCAAAGCGGCCAATACATTAACTATTTCTGATCCATGTTATCATCCCAGAATGGGGTCAGCCTTTGTCTGCTTTGTGTTCTATCAGCAGTAACGCGTGACTCATGGTTGGTCCTCAGTGAGAGTAGCTACTTGTTTTCATTTTGCCGTGAGTTGAATAAATGAATGAACCCCACTTTGACTGAATCATATCAATGACTTTACAGTCTCCTCTAAGCATCTTAAACACAGCATGCATTTACTGTGCAGTGCTGTAGTAGAGTGCATGCTTGTCAATCATATGCCTGTTAACCTAACATGAAGATATCATTCCACATTCATCACATTGATGTTTACTACAGTATAAATGACACGTATGCACGTTGCACGTTGGTTTCTGAATTACAAAGATACATCTCAGTTGTGTGAAATCTATCTGCTACTGTATGAGATGAATGGTAGGTCTGTTAAATGATACACGGGTGCTATTTTGCTGTAAACTGTAAATCATTTGCTGGCATAACTCCTAAAATGGTGAAGTAAAGCCAACTCCTCTAGAGTGAGTGTGTGAGTGTGCATTCATATTTAGGCCTGTGGGTGTTTACGTGTGTGTGATTGTGTGTGTGTGTGTGTGTGTGTGTGTGTGACCATATTTCTGACATATGCAGATCATGAGATGATGGCTGCCTCTTCCCTTCTCCATGATGTGTTGTGACCCTGTTCTGCATCCCAAATAGCACCCAATTCCCTTCACAGTGCACTACTTTGGACCAGGCTCCATAGGGCTCTGGTGGAAAGTAGAGTACTATATAGGGAAGAGGGTGCTATTTAGGATGTAACCTGTGTATCTTTACGATTTGAATATACAGAAGCCGAGGCTGCTGCTCTCTCTCGCTCTCTCTCAAAACAAAGTCCTCCATAGAAGTCCTGTTGAATAATGGAGCTGCGAGAGGGAAGGAGGGAGAGAGGGAGGGGGGAGAAAAACGAGAGAGACAGTGAAGGAGGGAGAGGAAAGGAGGGAGAGGGAGAGGGAGAGTTGGGCAGGTGGCGGATAAAGAGGGAGGACACTGGGCTTAGGACACGGAAATGATCAACAGCGGAGAGAACACAGATTGTGTCATGTGGATCAGTGGAGAGATTTGCTGTCAAACAATGCCAGGGTGAGAGGAAGAACACACACTGTAGTCCGTGAGGGAGGTGCGCTGTGGCTGACGGTAGATCAGGGATGAAGGTTTCCTCTGAAAGTGGCTCTGCAGTACAGACGCTTTGAGGATTTTTTGTATTCTGGACTTTGGAGCGAGAATGTTGTGGTCGCTTGAAGGAGCCGCCATATCTGTTGGAGGGTGAACCATTCAGTCAACAAACCTCAAATCAGAAACACTTTTTATATATATTGTGGCCGTGCACTGAATCCTTTAAAAAAAAATGCCCTCTGAGTTGGTTAATGATTGCTGTTCATTTAGCTGGTAACTATACTTCCAACAGAGAAAATATCTACCACACACAGACGCCAATCCCCTACTTTTTAGTAAGTCGTCCATGTCCCAAGTACATTCAAAGGTAACTATGACTTCCGTTCCATCTATACAGTGTGCCACTTAAAGTAACAGGAAATGGCCTGTGTTTTCTTTGTAAGGAACATTTGAAGGTTATTACTGTGCTATGATGGTCTCTCTCCATACAGTGCATTGGATTCAGTTAACTTTACTATAATGGCCGTTGATTTCAATTAGCAGAGTGAGATGTTAGTGTAGGTGTATGTTTGCCCTGCGGTAACAGTTTGCTGCAGTGAAAACAGTGGGACTACACTCAGGCTCCTGAACCCCCACAGTGTCTACTGATTAGGGATTCTACACACACACACACACACACACACACAGACGTACACACACAGACAGACACACACACACGCTTGGTAATTATATATACCGATTTTTTAAACCGTGTTTTTGTACAGCCAGCCATTCTAAATGAGTTCAATCCTCCTCACTTAGTGAGTTAGATCCCACAGGTATAGGACTTTACTAATGACAGAGAGACGTGTGTTAGCTCCCCGTCTTCATATAGGGCTTTACTCCTCCATATACTGGACACACCTTTGGAATGACGACATTATCAACAAGTGTGAAATGCAGTTATGTATAACATTGCATCATGTGACATGTGGAGCACTGGGTCTACTGCCTGTAAGCGAATAACAGGAATAGAGCCAGAAGGTATTAGGATGATTATATACCCATTCTCCCTTTGGGCCCAGGGGTCCTCTGAGATGATCCACTGCCTCGAGGAATCGCTTCTATCCCTCCTCCTTTCTGCTTGCTTTTCAGGTGTGAGCCAATGTGGTGGTGAGACACCCGAATCCCACTCCACACACAATATCACTGGCAGGCATGCACACACACAGAGACACACAAACCTTTTAAGATGTTGTGTCGAAACCAACCACCCGCCAAGAGTCAATTACAACAGAGCTCAAAACGGGATTGGAGATCAAGAGAGGAACCAGCGGTTGGAGACATCTCTGAGCAAAGCAGTTTTTTGAGTCTGAAAAAGACAAAATGATCAACTTCTCTCTAGTGTGTATGTTGTTGCGGTGATGCTCGGTCGAGGACATGCTTTGCCCTTTATAACCCTGCTGCTATGAGACTCAACATCTTAGTGGTGTGTGCGTCAACGTTCTTCAGCTGTCTTGCCCCCGTATACACGACCTCTGCCTGAACGCTCTTCCTTTACAATCTGCTGTTGATGGGTTTTTTTGTACTACGTGGCCGTCGTAATTATTGATGACCACATTTGCCCCTGTGCTCTGTGATATAAAAACGACCCTTGACACCGGAGACGGCACGGCACGGAAATGAAAGTTGAGATAAACGGAGAAACATTGAGTTATTCTCTTGGACAGTCAGTAGCCCCACGTGTAGCATCAATAACGGAGGTTGAGGCCGCTGACGGCTGCTGGTAGAGGTGGCGTGTCGGCCGGAGTTTACAGAGTCACCGGAGCTATCGAAGCAGGACGTAGGAGATTGGCTCGCTGATAGCGTCGCACGCCGCCGTCCCATGACCCACTGCTCTCATTAACTCAGGTTGCGGAGGTTAACGGTGCCAAAACAAACCGCACAAGTCGTTATTATTCAATTAACAAGAGTCTCCTTTGGCTTTTATGTGCAGAAGTAATTACATGAATTAGATGACATTGTTTGAGTCAATGAGGCCGATAAGTTAGAAGTACAGAGTTATTATTTAAATGTCGGCTCGTGAGTCGATCTGTATCATCAGTTACAGTATGCACTATTTATTCTTCTAGTCCCTCTAAAAGGATGGTACATGAGTATTATGAACCATTTGGTTGTGTTTGCACTTCTCACTGCCATTTAGCAGAGAAAATGTCATCTATAGATTTAAAATGACGGTACTTGTGTCATAATTTGGTGCCTGAAGTATCGCAGCGAAAGCCCACACTACAATCGCCAAGCACTCGTTTCTTCGTAGCCCATCTTCAGAATGTGTCTCCACTACAGATCAAGAAAGGAGTCAACGAGGAATTCTCCCAGCTCTGTTGGCAACCGTGACCTCATAGTGGCTCTGCCTGTGGAAGCTGGGGCTTGTGGAGATCTGTTTGATCTTATGAAAGCGAAGGGAAATCTAGCTCCAAATGGTGGGGAACGGTGGTGTCAGTTATGCACAGCATCAACCCTTCAGCCTTGTGGGTAGTGAGCTACAGAGGATACATCGGGTCAAGGACCCTATGAGGCAAGTTACTGTAATGAGATGTTGGGTTTCCTTGAAGTATCTGTGTGCATAAAATATTCATAATAATATTTTTAGCCTTTTCCCTCATTACTGATTCTCTCCCAGTGAAATGTGCCTGTGACTAAATACTTGCTGTAACTTCATATAGTTATCAGGTCAAATGTTTATTTTTGTCAATCACTAGAATAACAAAGCAGTACGAAATTAGCATCAGAACAACAACAAAAAAGACTTCCTTCGTTCCCAGGTACATTGTTCATAGTTTAAGAACAGTCGTTAAGACCAGTTGTTGTGGTCCTTCTGCCCCCCCCCCCCCCCCCTTAAAAGATCTAGATGCACTATTGTAAAGTGGTTGTTCCACTGGATGTCATAAGGTGAATGCACCAATTTGTAAGTCGCTCTGGATAAGAGCGTCTGCTAAATGACTTAAATGTAAATGTAAATGTAAATGTAAATGGTCTCTCTTTTTCAAACAAGCAATGCAGAGCTGGCTACAATTTCAATTTCATCCCCCTGAAAAGATAGAACAAATATTATGGCTGAACTCCAATGTGCTGGTTGCTGGTATTTATGGGAAAGATGTTTGAAAAGGGTATTTTGTTCTTAAATTATATTGTAAATTGGAATGGTAGAGTTATGTCCTTCATGGAGTTATCAGAATTGTACAGGAAGGTCTGCTCAATCCAAGAGTACAACCAATTTGATTACAGCATTGCCCTAAACATGGAGGAGGTGGGTGGCAACATGAGGAGGTAGGGAACTGGTCTGTCTGCCCAATATAAAGAATCAAAACTGGCGGAGGAATAAAAATAGCATAAATAGGAAAGTATACCACTTTCATTTGAGGACCAGGATGTTGACAACTATGCCATACAGATTGCAAAATAGTTGGGAAGAGATTTTTGATGTACCGATTCCATGGTACAGGGTGTATGAGTTGACATATAAAACAACGCAAGATTCAAGACTTCGTGCTTTTCATCTAAAATTATTATATAGAATCCTTGCCACCAACAAAATGTTGAATATTTGGGGCATAAAATCATCGAAGCTCAACAGATTTTGTTGTGAGGATACAGAATCAATAGATGATTTATTTTGTTATTGCCCTCAGGTAGCCTGTTTCTGGTCTCAGGTTCAGGAATGGCTGAAAATGCATAGCATTGATCTAAAATTGACCCTAGAAATAGTACAGTTAGGAGATCTGGAGAGACCGGGTCAGTCAATTACTAATATACTAATACTCTTAGTAAAAGTTTTTATCTTCAACTCGCAATCTGTGGATTCTATTCGATTAGATAGATTGAAATTGTAGGTTAAACATCAGAGCATAGTTGAAAGATATGTGTTGCGTAGGAACCCGAAGTGGGTGGCCAGCAGAGATAGATGGGATGGGCTGAGGGAAGCTGAGGGTAGGGATGTGGAATTGGAGACAAGTGGGAGTGGAGTTGCTGGGCGGGAGATAGAATGATGGTCAAAGATGAAAATAAAACACAATAAAAAGTTCATCTGAATGACACTAAGTGGCAGTGTTTTTACAACTAATGCCGGTTTGCCTGAGGCTGATGCCGTGCACGTGTTTGTACACATGCATATACACACACTCTTTCAAATAAACACATACAAGAACAAACACATACATGTAATAGTGCCAGACATGCACACAAACATATACAGTTGGGCTTGCTGTTATGATTTCAGTTGTCCTTGATGTCCTCTGTAAATGTACATTTTATTATTTAAAAAAAAAGTTTTTTGCATTGTTGTTTGCTGTTTTCTTCTGTCTTTAGTTCATTCTCTGTTGGTCCATTGGGTGGTTCTAGGGGGAATGGAATTAATTGTATTTTAATTTTTCTTCCTGGGGGTTACGGTGGGAGGGGTTTCGAATGGTTGAGGGACAGCTATTGGGGAACTGTGGGGGGGATCTTGGAGGTTTCGGGTTCACGTTTTTTGGCCTGGTGATAGATCGGTCAACATGCCCTTGAGCAGGGCATTGACCATGGATGCTTCTGTGTGTCGCTCTGAATGGGAATCTGGTAGATGACTGGTATGATGTTGTGGTGGAACATTTCTCTGGCTGTAACCAACCTTAAAGAAGCGGTTTCTGCCCCGGGGTTTGTCCTCACCCCAACTCCAACCCTTCCTGCTGTGAAGGGAGCTCTGCTATCTGTCAGGGATCATTGTGTGTGAGACTGGGCTGCTGTGTGAGACCGAGTGATCAAAGCCTCATCAGAACCAGAGATGACATATCGGGGTGAGCCTCTCCCTTCAGCTGAAACAAGGCAAACTGTGTGTCTACAACAAGCAGGAATTAACTCCATAGCTGTTAAGTAGTTCAGTAGTGCCTCTCCGATGGATACATTTACATTGTAGTCATTTGGCAGACGCTCTTATCCAGAGCGACTTACAGGAGCAATTAGGGTTAAGTGCTTTACCTCAAGCAGACGTCGACAGATTTTTCAGTTAGTCGGCTCGGGGATTCGATCCAGCAACCATTTAGCCCAACACTCTTAACCGCTAGGCTACCTGCAACAGGGCGGGGTATCTGGAATGTGATGTGACGGAATATGATGTGACCCCCTCTGGGTGACTTCCTGTAAGGTTCACTAAGCATGTGATGGTAATGGAGCGAATACAGCCTCATTATAATTGAGATGATGGACTCTTTGGCAGGCATTTTCTCTGGGTTTCTTCAGTTTATGTAGAAGCTGTCAAATAGAACCAGCGATGCTGCTCTTGTTAGGTGGCGCGTCTGTGATGGAATAGTGGCTCAAGATCAAGATCCTCGTTGTGAGTTTGTGGTTTAAAGATTTGTGTTCGGGTGGACTTGTCTTTGAAGCCATTGTACGGGCTAGTTTGTGATGACAAGGGGATGTCATATTAACCACTGCGATAGGGTCTTGTCAGCGTGATCTGTGTGAAAAACGTTTTCATTCAGACAAAAAGACCCCCATGGTTTTGATACTAACCACACCGCTTCTGAAGTCCTGCCTTTGAATGGGTGAAAACCCCCTGTCCTCCACCTAGCTTTTAATGAACTCCCATCTAGACCGTAGAGAACATTAAGGCAGTTATTAAAGAACACAACATTGAGTTGATTTGATTTTCAGAAAGATGTATCTGATTCAATGCAATTATTTTCTGATTTGTTCTCCGATTCGTTGTTTAATCTTAAATGAAAACTTAACACATTCTCTTTCATAAGGAGAAATTCCACACAGACAGTGGTTGATGATCGATCCTTTGTTTTAGACTAATTATGTTTCAGTTGATTCAGTTTGAGACGAGCAGATTCAATTGAGCCAAATTAAAGACAATAAACAGTCATTTAAGTAACGGTCCAAACATGCGTGATATATTGAGATGCATGTTGTAAATCACGGCAACACACATCTCTTTGTGTGGAATGTGACAGCGTCGTAAATCAACGTTGTTAATCCAATATGGGTGATGGAAGTTCGGGAGCCGGGAGATTGAAATGATACAGTTCTTTAGAGAGAGAGAACCATCTTCCAATGGGACTGTTGCATTGTGGGAAGTCCATTATCTCTGTGTGACATTATGAAAACAGTCATTAAACCGTCACGAGATTCTTGATCTATAAAGAGATTTTCACTTCTATAGTATTCCCAAAAGATTGCTTTATGAAAATCTGCTATGCATATACAGTCCAGTTGCCAGAGTGATAAAGTGCCCCATAGCGACGAATTGGAGGCCATTTACAAACATTCTGCAGATTCTAAGCATTTCTGAGGAAGCGCATTCGCTTGGAAAGAAAGCCATTCAAGCATCCATCGTCTCCTCCAAGCCGTCAACGCAAAGTCAACACTGGGAAATAATAAGAATCTTGATGGAAAAAATCTCTTTGAATAAATTCGTGGGAAACATCCGGGCCACCGTCCTCCATGGTTCTAAGATAGAAGGCTTCTAACCTGCATAATTAGCCTGTTCATCAGATCAGTAGTATTCCCATGACACCACTTTAGGCCTCCTTAGCCTCTTTATAACCCATGTGTTTCACTTCATTCTGGATGGGCCTGACGCGGGACGAACGTCATCATTAGCCTTAATAACGCTATCTCGCCTAGCTCGTCTTTCGTTGCCCTAGGATGAGCCTTACTTGTCTGTCGCTGTGCAAGATTTAACTGATAGTGATTGGTGGAAGTGTTGGAAGCTTAATGATGATTGGTGGAAGCGGTGTAAAGCTTAATAGCTTCCCCTTTTATCTCCGAAGGCTTTTATCTCTCATTGTAGCTTAGCAGACAATTAGAGGGCAAAGGCCGTATTGGTTGATGGATTTGTATAAAAGTCATTTTAAGTACTAATTGAGCCCTGGTGCTTCCAAGCATATGTTAGGTCACGAGTGCTGGACTTGCATTGAAGTTCTCACAATTGACGTGTGTGTCTTTATCCGTAATTTGTTGTACATCGGTTCTCCAATGATTATTCCAATATTCTTCGATGACATACTCTACAGTGTTCCTTTACAGTTACCTTGCAGTTAAAGCTATAGCTATACTCGGAGACTGCTGGTATTGAGTGAACTGAACTATATTAAAACAGCAAAAGCATTACAGATGGAGGTAAGAGAGGCAATTTATAAATTGCACCACGCCTGGAACTAAAGAATTATATCCAATTTACTTTTTCTTCAAGACATTGTCTGGGCACATTCTCTCTTTTAATTAAGGTTACTTTCCTATTATGGCCAGACATGAGGAAATGACAATATCCTTTGCCCATAGTGTGCAGTTTGATTTACGAATGACTTTTTATTCATTTTTAATGAGAAATCATACTTCTACTGTGTACAGAAAAATGTCGCGCTGGAAATAAAATAGCCTAGCCAATTAGCGGTTATGTTTGGTCCTAATGAACTACGGTATGTACATAATAGTCAGTGTATGTGCGGTTGTAGCTTGTTCATCTGAGCTAGCGGCTACTAACGGATGCTAATCTACCTTGATTAGAATGTAGTGTGGTCTGGTACTTTCTCCATATTACCGCTAACAGCAAAGTGCTATTTCTGAGTTATAGCTCAACAAGTTCTTAAGGTCTTTCTTCCAACGAGAGGCCAAACGAGGACACTTGAAGATCCCCTGAAAGGTACAGCCCTTGCGTCTCATCATTCATTTTCAACCACTCATTACTGTGGGGCTTTGATGATGCAAGCTAAGACGAGAAGGGGAGAGGAGAAAAAATCCTGGATTTATTGAAGATTGTTACTTGTATGAGACGACGTAACTATTACATTAACCAAAGACCCTGGAGTCATTGAACAGCGACTCCTCGTTGATACGGCAGCTGTAGTCTGTACTAGTCTTCACAGGGCCAAAATGCAAATTCATTCTGATTTTCTAATTACTTAAAAATCATACAATGTGATTTTCTGGATTTTTGTTTCAGATTCCGTCTCTCACAGTTGAAGTGTACCTACGATAAAAATTACAGACCTCTACATGCTTTGTAAGTAGGAAAACCAGCAAAATCAGCAGTGTATCAAATACTTGTTCTCCCCACTGTATGTATGTATATATATATATATATGAGAGAGAGAGACTTTCTTAATAGCCAGGCCTGTGCTCTTCTATTGAGGGATGGATCTATGGCAGTCAGGAGAGACCCTGTCCAAGATCAAGAGCTCTACACTGGGGACCAGAGTGTCCCGATGCTGCTAGCTTATGGAGGGAGATTTAGTCATGAAGAGCAGAGTTGGTGCACGTGTGTATAAAGTCAATGAGGAGCATATGGGGCAGGGCTGCGAAGAGAATAAGTTGTTTTTGATCACGAGGTTGGATTGACTTGGATTGCATACAGATTTGCCATGCCCTACCCACATTATGTGTGTGTGTGTCCATTTGTCACACGGTGGTAAGCCATCCACCCTTGAAGGCTTGAGATGATGAGAGGAGGTGTTTCTTTATAAGGATAGGTGAATGTTTTGGTATGATGTAATGTCACTGCTGGAACACCTTGACAGAGATAGATACAATGTTGTCTGGTTCAGGACTTTGAGGAAGAAATCATGGCAGAATAGATCTACCCCTGGTGGATGTGTTTAACTATACTGGGGACCAGAAGTCCCAACAAGAATAGTAAATGAACAGAAATTTGACCAACTGGGAACATGTTGTTGGTCCCCACGAGGTCAAATGCTATTAGGTTTAGGGTCAGGGTTAGGGTTAGGAGCTAGGTTTAGGGTTAAGATTAGGTTTTCAGGTTAGGGTTTAGGGAGAATAGGATTTTGAATGGGACTGAATTTATCACGGTTCAGGGAAGACCCCCATGCAGACAATGCCGAAGTAACAAAAGTGTATTACTAGAACAGGGGGCAGGCAAAACAACAGGTCAAGGGCAGGCAGAGGTCAGTAATCCAGGGTGGTGTGACAACATACAGAAATGGCAGGCAGGCTCAGGGTCAAAACCGGGAAAACTAGAAAACAGGAACTAGAAACAGACAGGAGGAAGGGGAACACCTTTGGTGGGCTTGACGAACAAAACGAACTGTCAACAGACAAACAGAGAACACAGGTATAAATACACTGGGGATAATGGGGAAGACACCTGGAGGGGGTTGGAGACAAGCGAAACAGATCAGGGTGTGACAGAATTGTGTGTCCCACAAGGTTAGTTATACAAGACTGTGTGTGTGTGTGTGTGTGTGTGTGTGTGTGTGTGTGCCATGTGCACTTCTGCATCCTTGTGTGTATAGGAATGTGTGTGTATGATAGTGTGCTCTGATTAAGATGCATTGGCAGGACACAGCTCCGTTAAGGGCCACACCCACCTCCGGGCCAATGTCATAGCTGTTCTATCTCCCACAGCTGATTAGAAGTGCTTCATAATTGGAAATATCAAGTCTTGACCTTTTAAAGATATTTAATTTATTTTCTTCTAACAAAGCAATTAAACGACCGCGGACGTTTCAGCCCTGCTAGTAAAAGGTTAGCTAATCTGCCTGCTAGGAATCTTAACATACGGCCAAGATGTTGTTTTTTTTTTAACTCTTTTTTTAAACAATGATGTGTAACTAAATGAAGCAAAACTATTAAGCCCTTTTCAGGTCCTCCAGCCAACTATATCAGTCACGGATGGACACGGTTAGAACAACAATTAAATACAGTATGTTTTGTTCCTTGTCTTTTTCTTGTCCTTCGCTTTTGGCCCCTGCGATTAGTTTAGTCAGAGTGTGGACGGTGCCTGGCACTGCATTAGGCATTGTCATGGTGATGATGTCAGACTTGGGTGTTATGTAAAGTTATTCCCTCTAGAGTCTAAGCCCTGTCTAAGCTGGGGGGGTCATACCAAGGCTGGTCATACCAAGGCTGGTCATACCAAGGATCACTTTACCCCTACCTACATGTACAAATGACCTCAACTAACTTGTACCCCCACACATTGACTCGGTACCGGTATCCCCTGTATAAAGCCTTGTTATTGTTATTTTATTGTGTTACTTTTTATTATTTTTTACTTTAGTTTATTTGATAAATATTTTCTTCTTCTTGAACTGCACTGTTGGTTATTAAGGGCTTATAAGTAAGTATTTCACAGTAAAGTCTACACTTGTTGTATTCGGCGCATGTGACAAATAACGTTTGATTTAATTTGATCATTTAGCTATTTGATTTTTAATTTTAAGACCCCTTAAGGTATCAAAAAATATTGGATGAAACATGAATTTGGCATTACTGCTATTAGCCAATAGAAACCCATTGAATAACAGATTCACTACATGGAACAACAGGTAGTCCAACCAAACATCTACAGGAGGTTTGTTCTGAAGTGTCTGTCCTATATCAGAGAGTTATTAAAGAGACAAGGAAACGTATTTATTGTGTTTAGTGTGCAAACCGTTTGGACGCTGCAGACAGAAGTTGGCGGAATAGGCTGTACCGACCTCGGACGAGTCTTGTGAGGCGCCCTAGAGCGAAATGGAGAACGCCATCGTGTTCGTGGGAGTCTCATCAAAAACAGTTGGGTGTCTTAAAGATGTCTTTGTGAGCCGACCGTTTCACTCGTGGTCTGACAAACACTGCTCTAGCTCTGCCACCTTTCACCGCAGATGCGGAAGGGCGATATGGATTGAGACGCAGCCCATGTAAAAAAAAAAGACTGGGATGTGTTTTATTATGTTAATTCGATTTCCGCTGGGACGCAGATATCCTAGGCTAAGGGATTAATAGAGTGGAAGATTGGGTGAGATGAGGTCGGCTTTCGTGTCGTGGGTGGGAGAGACATACACACCGCAATGAGGGAATTGGCTTTTCATGAGGTATAGAGGTGTCCCAGAAGAGATTGCAACATGACAGGTATCTCTGAGGCTTCTCCCAGGGCTAAGTAAAGAGTTAAGGTTAGATTGCAACATGACAGGTATCTCTGGTGTTTCTCTCAGGGCTAAGTAAAGGGTTAGGGTTAGATTGCAACATGACAGGTGTCTCTGGTGCTTCTCTCAGGGCTAAGTAAAGGGTTAGGGTTAGATTGCAACATGACAGGTGTCTCTGGTGCTTCTCTCAGGGCTAAGTAAAGGGTTAGGGTTAGATTGCAACATGACAGGTATCTCTGGTGCTTCTCTCAGGGCTAAGTAAAGGGTTAGGGTTAGATTACAACATGACAGGTATCTCTGGTGCTTCTCTCAGGGCTAAGTAAAGGGTTAGGGTTAGATTACAACATGACAGGTATCTCTGGTCCTTCTCTCGGGGCTAATTAAAGGGTTAAGGTTAGATTGCAACATGACAGGTATCTCTGGTCCTTCTCTCGGGGCTAATTAAAGAGTTAGGGTTAGATTGCAACATGAAAGGTATCTCTGGTCCTTCTCTCAGGGCTAATTAAAGAGTTAAGGTTAGATTGCAACATGACAGGTATCTCTGGTCCTTCTCTCGGGGCTAATTAAAGAGTTAAGGTTAGATTGCAACATGACAGGTATCTCTGGTGCTTCTCTCAGGGCTAATTAAAGGGTTAAGGTTAGATTGCAACATGACAGGTATCTCTGGTCCTTCTCTCGGGGCTAATTAAAGGGTTAAGGTTAGATTGCAACATGACAGGTATCTCTGGTCCTTCTCTCGGGGCTAATTAAAGGGTTAAGGTTAGATTGCAACATGACAGGTATCTCTGGTGCTTCTCTCAGGGCTAAGTAAAGGGTTAAGGTTAGATTACAACATGACAGGTATCTCTGGTGCTTCTCTCAGGGCTAAGTAAAGGGTTAAGGTTAGATTACAACATGACAGGTATCTCTGGTGCTTCTCTCAGGGCT
>NC_074669.1:41160973-41213497 GCF_029448725.1 Salvelinus fontinalis
AAAAATAACAGTGCTATGAGTTTGTAGGCATACTCTATGTTTCTAACACAAACCTAAACAAAACTACAAGCTATAGCAGAGCTCTAAAACATCCTTACCTATGCAATGTCCATCAGTAGAGGGAATCTCAGTCTGTTCCTGGACTGAATGGCAGTCATTTTTGTTTCCTCTCTTGGAACGCTAACAGGAGAAAGGTAAAGAAAATGGTACAGAGAATAAATAAATAAATGGAACACTTCTGAATCCAAGGCAACAATTTAGTGATGAATAAAACATATTTATCGCATGTATTTGTCTGATCATAGCCACATCAATAACATCAGCACCTAACTGGAACAACAAAAAAATGCTAACTCCCTGCTATACCTTGAAGTTGATCCTGAGTTTGGTCATTGAAAAGCAAAGGAAGCTCCTTCTTGCTTTCTGCTCAGCCCCCCTCTCTGTCTCAGCCTGGTCTGATGGGTTTGTTGCAGCAGAAGCTGGTCTTGACGCCTCCTTGCATCCCTGTACCAGCTGCTGGGTCAAGGACTTTACCAGGACTCTGTCAAATGTAGGGTCCTGGGAGGAAATAGCTGCTTGCAGGGTGTTATAAGAGCCAAACTCCTCCATGAGGTTTTTATGTACACCTCTGAACACCCTGTGGATGTGCAGGTTCTGGGAATATGCCTGTGTCCTGGAGAATCTGGATGCAGCACAGAACTCAGACAGGACTTGTCTGGTGAGTTGCTGAGATGTTTCTGTCATGTCTGCTGCCTGTTGGGAGGGTCCATCTAGGGCTGAGGGTCTGATCTTCGATAGCAACCGTATCACCAGTATGGTGACCAAACACATGACATCATCTTTGCTGGAGTCCATCAAGTACTGCAGTAGGAATGCAGTGGCACTGCTGATTTCCAGGGTGATTAAGAGCTCCCTCAGATGGCCAGAGCTGCTGGGGATGCACACCTCCTTCTTTTCAATGTTAATCCCATCTCCCTTTGTTACCAAAGAGGTTCCCTTGCTGGTGAAAGACGGAGTGGATGATCGAAAAGAGGCTTTAGCACTCGGTGGTCGGCTGCTGTCAGTCATTGGCCTGTTACGATGCAGGGGTTTATCTGTGTGTGCCATCATCTTTGTCTTTAGGTCACTTGTGGAAATCTCTGGCATTTTAGAGTCCCTGATGTCGATGCAGGAGCTCCTGACTATGGGGCAGGTCAGATCAAAAGGCACTTCATCAGGGATGGGAGTGCCAGGGAGGTTGATCTCTAACTCACACTCTGACCTAGGACCCTTTGAAGAGCTGGACAAGGAACTACGACCCTTTAAAGAAGTGGACAAAGATGAACAGGTTCTAGGGATGTCTTGGCAGACTTCTTCACTGTCATCCTCACTTTTCTCAACCTCCTTCAGCATAGTTCCTACCATATCGTTGATCTGAAGGAGCTCCCTGGAATCCTTCATTCGCCCTAAGTTTGAGATTTCACTCTGGATAGCAACCAGGATTTCCCCAAGGGTCTCTTTGGAAGAAGCATTTTCTGTCCTTTCGGATCCGGATGGCTTCAGCCCTGTGAAGAAATCCTTAAGTGTGTTCTTCATACTGACGCAGATGGTCTTAGCTGTTGACCAAAGCTTCTCCTCTGATATTTTAACACTCAATTCAGTGTCATCCAGTTGGGAGCCCCCGTGGGAGCACTGCGAAACTTTCCCACTTCTTTCCAGTAGCACAGTGCCAGTGGACTCATTTTTCTGGAAAATAGTCACCATTCCTTTGACAAAGGTTTCCACTAATGTAGAGGCTGTATTTTGAGAAGACATGGAGGCAATCTCTGATGGCGAGCTAGATGATAAGCCAGCCTGCGGACTTTTCTGAAGACCAGTATGGCTGATCTGTGTGATAAAGGACTGACTGGATCTCATCAGCACTTTACTCACTGCCTCTTCTGCCTGAGTCTGAAAGTCATTGCTGGAGAGCTTCTTAATGCTCTGAATCAGACTAGTAGAGGACTGTGTGATTCTGACACTCTCTTCTGAGCTCAGTTGAGAACATTGAGTACTCACACTCAAGTCTTCATTGGGTGAGGATGACTGGGAAATACTATAGTCATCAAGCTCTGATAGGACACCATCAACCAACCAACAAGCCTCTAGGGACTCATTAGATGAACTGACAACGTCCAAGGATTTACTCTCCACTTTTGATAACTCTGACTTGTAGATGGAAAAAACACTGCTAAGAACTTCTTGAGTACTGGTATCCAGATTGGAGAGACAGAGAGCTGATATTGTTTGGCTCTCACTGGGAACTCTACTAAGTTTGGTGCTGGGTAACTGGACCTCAACAGTTGAAACAGTTGCCTTTTCCAGGGTGTCTGAATACTCCTGAAGAGAAGCATCCTTAGCCACACCTTCTTCTCGAGCGGATAGAGTTAAAAGGTCCCTCAGCTTTGCTCGTATAAGGCCGTAGAGTGTGCGGGCTGGAGAGAAGGTTATCTTCTGTGAAGAACCTGTTTTGTGGTCATTTACAGGAACTGGCCAATCAACTGCTTCACATGTGCCTTCAAATGATGCTATCGTCTCCATGCCTCCCACAAATGCCTTAACAATCACTGTGGCAGTGGAGGTTACAGATGTCAGGGCTGTAGAGCTGGTATTCAGGGGTGCTTCAGTAAGGCTAGGAGCAGCACTAGAAGCCCGTGAGGAAGGAGCCATGCCAGAAGAGCTGCTGACTTTCCTTGTAAGGATGGTGCTCACCGCCTTGAGGGCTTTAGACTGAAAGTCGGGGCTAGAGAGGGTCTGAAGCTTTCTGGCCACCACACTGGTAGAGGATCCTGTCTCTTTGAGAAAGTGAGTGGTTTCTTCTTTCCCAGATGGACACTCAACATCAAGGTCACATTGAAGATTGGTCAGAAATTTAGACCCCAAGATTGTCATCTTCTTGGCCAGATCCAAGAGGATGTTGAAGTCCTGTGCCATTTTGTCCATTGTGCCGACAATGGCATCCAGCACATCATCGGTCACAGGGTCCATGAGGGGCTCGATAAACCCTACCCACTCTGGCTCAGACGTTTTGCTCTGTAGCTCGGCCAGGATCTGCACCGAGGCTACCCGAATGACCTCCTTGCCTGTTGCTATGTCCTGACTGTGCATAGGGGGGAAACTCCCCGAGCTGGCCTGAATGGCCACTGAGAGGCCAGAGTTAAGCTGGTGTACTACCTCCCCCACGATAGCACAGCTCAACTCGGAGGAGCTGGAGGAGGTGGGGTTGGAGTGACCCTCAACCAGGGATATCAGGAGGCTCTCTTCCGTTACCCCAAAAAGAGCCTTCAGAGGCTCCTCCATGAGGGGAGCCTCTCTAGTTGCAGGCAAGCTCTGCAATGAGGTCTGGGACCTTGAAGATAAACACACAATCACCACTTATGCCATGCAAATGTGACCAACTGGTATCTTATCTGGGTCATTAGTGAGCCTGAAAACCAAATTAGAGCAATGATGGTTTACTTCTCATACCATCGTAGTTCTAGAAGCCTAAAGCCAACGGACACAATTTTTTGCCTGATTTTTATGTTTATACGACATCAGAATATGACTAATTCTGAAAGGCATGTACCTGATCTATTTATTCATAGATTACTTTATGGCTTACCCAGTTAAAAATTACTTCACCTGGACCCACTCCCTCAGGGGCAACATTTCTGTCCAGAACTTAAAATTACAAGGTATGAATTCCAAGTTAATAATTTATGATAAGTATGGGTCAGGTCTTGAAATTATTAAGTTCAAATATTGCTGTGAACATACCTCTTAGGCGACCAGCATGATGATGAGGTTCTGCGAGTGGATTTTTGGCGGCACCCTGCACTGCCATTCCTCCTCCTCTCCTTAGTCCAGTAGTTCATCTCACTGATCAGCAGCCTTTTCTCTCTCTCATCCAGACTGCCTAAGGAATCCTCAGACCCTGTCAGAGAGCACTGGGATTCTGGGGAGGTTGCCCCACTCCTCAGGTTCACCCCCATGATACGAGCTAACGCTGGTAGGAGAATGCGGAGGGCTGTCTGGGTCACGACCTTAACAATCTTCAGACACAGCATGGAGAGCTGCTCGAATGTCAGCTATGACCAACAAACAGAGTAATGTTTTTGCCAATCAACCAATTCCATGACACCATTCCCTATATATATATATATATATGTATATATAGTGCACAACTTTTGACCAGAACCTTATGTGGAGAGACTTACGTTATTTTTCATGCCATGCTGAATCACTCTCCATTGGCTAGAGAAAAGAAAAGAAAGGAAACATATTTTAGCTGCACACTGGTGTTGAGTTAGTGGAGTCACTAGATAGCCATGTTAGGGATAATAAAAGTGTATTTAATTAAGCTATTAGCATGTACATGAGTCATTTTGTTCTTGATTTACAGCAAGAGTTATGGGTGGTTACAGTGATGTTAGGGTTAGGTGTAGTGTTTAAAATCCCATTTGTGGTTAGAAGGTGCACTATGACTATAAATTGAGATAAGTTGTATGTGAGGTTGGAAAAAGAAATGGAACTTGCTCATCAGTTAGACTCCTCAGGAAAGAGAGGAGGATTGGGGCACAGCATGTCCCAATCTTGAGAGAAGGCATTAGAGTCCTCTGAGCCTCCTTCTCCAGCTGCTCAATGATAGATCCCCTTTCCCGGAAACCACACCCGGGTGTCTGAGAAGACTCTGGGAAATCGCAAAGAGAAATCTAAAGTTGAATCTTAACTTTATTCCTAATTTCCTTCACCTTTAGTGATTTGATTGCACTGGACAGGTAAAAGCACATCTCTCTGAAGGCCTCCACTATATTGCTTTCACCTATATAGATACTATCTTCTCAGATCAGTGCTGATGAATTTGAACACAACCTGCACCCAACATTAAGTAATCTCGGACCTGCACCAATGCTGCTGTCCTCCTCCACGGAAGTCTTCTTGGCACGGCCACTGGACTTACGTTTAGCCTACATGACAACAGATTATAGGTCTCATAGCAGATCTAAGGTCAGTGTAGTGTCTCCTAATGCTTTAAGGTTAGGATTTAGTGATAGTAAACTAATCCTAGATCTGTGCCAAAGTAGGCAGAGGATGTGTAAAGGACAGCATATTTCTTACCTTGCCTCCTGTCCTGTTCTTGTTGGTCTCATGTGTCTCTGTTTCCTCCTTCATATTCTCCACAACTTTATTTTGGTCATCCGGATGATCCTCCCAATTCACGTTCTGGTGGATAAATGAGAGGTCAATATCAGTTCAAGGTTGTGACTTTATGAAACAAATGATTCTCTCCTATTTCAAACAAAACGGCAATAGTGGTCAGATTTCAGTCCATGGATTAAACCAGTGAGACCTATTGCTGTGGTAGTGACCTACTATATTGTTAGTAATTTCTCCTCTAAACTCAAAATAGGCTAAATGAACCATACCTTGCTGTCGTCTGACATGATGTGTAGCTTATTGTTGTAGGCTGTTTAGAGGTAATACTAATACTTCCTTTGAAAAGACGTCAGTGAACCATCGGCAGACAACTGAAGTGAATATGAACGTCCTTGAATTATGCCAAAGCATTGTTGAATACTCGATTCCGATTGGCTGAAGCCAGGGCATTCTTCAAAGATGTCATACACACATGATGTCACAATTAGGCCTAAGTCTAATGTCTATATGAATTGACAATGCCATTAGAAAACAGATCATAGCTTGTCAAAGTTCTGCCAAACGAAAATATTTGTAAGTGCACGTTGTTGCATTTAATGTATGGTTTATCAAGCATCCTCATTCATCACCATGCACAAACACGTAACTCGCTGCAATCCATTAGCTACAATTCTGAGGTTGCAAAGCTGCAAAACTAGGACATGCAATAAATTATAACCACTTGCACTTACAATAATTTAAAATCAATGACGTTCTAGGGGGCTTTAACTATTTCAGCACTATTGTCCGCTGCATAGTGCTGACACGTTTCAAGGCGTCAGGGGACCGTGCCATGGTGCTGAAATGTTTTGAGTCTGGGCAGCACCTGAGACCGCGGCATGGTGCTGAAATGGAGCAGGGCTCAGTTCTATGGGTATCTCATGCTGATTTTCCTGCTAGCCTATGTATAACGATACTATAATTACATTATTTTCATCCATCCGTCAACACAAATGGCATGTCAACGTTTCCCAAATAATAATGCAATGAAGCCAAGCCGAGACGAAGCACCACTGTATCATCTAAAACCTTCAGAGAGATCCCTTAAAACTGCAGTATAAATTCTCCACAGCTGTTATGGTAGCTAGGTAATTTAGCAAGACATGGACGAATCCAACACATAGCGTTTCTACTGAGGTGACTGACTGTCATGTTGCTAGTTCTAATGACGCTATTAAAACAAGAATAGTTATTTGTAATTGCTCTGGGAGCTAGTCATTGCAGAGCCCAGCTACACATCCTGCTTGCTGGGCTCATTATGGACAGCCAATGAGCAGTTCAGGTAAAAAAGTCATCCAGATCTGATCCCTAAAGCATACATGCTACTAGGACACTGTAGCAACCTGCCGGCCTGCACAATCCTCCATGGCACTAATGCTATAAGCGCAGTATGGTATGCTAACATCCCACAACAATTACCTAATTGAATTACTTACCTAAACTTCCAATCATACTTATTTTCTAATATCAACCACGGTTTCTGCACTTAAGGCAGACTTGGTATTAGAACAAGATGGAATTAGGAAAACTCTAAAGCTCGTTAAACGTAAGCTAAAATTAACCTTACCTGGCTGTCGTCAGCCATTATGTGTAGCCCGTTAATTAAGGGTCTGCGCCTCTAATACTGTAGCTGTTCTGATAGGCTACTGTAGCTGCTCTGTAACTGTTAAACTAGTCTAATCTAATCTATCCGTTGAAAACCCGTCAGTGAACGGTCCTCAAACACAATGAACTGATGTCAATATGGAAATTAACCTTCACATAAAGATATCAAATACATGACGTCAGATATGCCTAGAGGTTTTGTTGACTTAATCAGAATGGATGGAGGCCAAGATGGCGTCGCTGTGACTTCAAAGCAATATTGTGGGTTAGGTGGTTAACAGTCAAATATTGGCTATTAATATTGAAAGAAACTAACTATAACTTTTTTTATGGACATGGGATAAGTTTAGAGTTCGTTTTTGTCAAGTTGAATGGGAAGAACACGACAGAAAGACAAAAGTAGACGAAATATCCAAGTCTCACAGAAGACGGCTGACATGCTAGCTATCCACAACGAGAACCAGAGCAGCATGGATACACAAGAAGCCGCGAACTCAAGCAAGAGAAAGAACAAAACTGACCAGGATGAAATCCTTGCAACCTCTTTACCTCAGACCCCAAGTAAAAATCCACCGGTGAAAAAAGTAAAAGAAAACATTTCCATGTCGGAACTTTTCTCTGCAATCCAGTCCCTGTCTACTAAACAAGACGCCACGCTCTCCAACGTGTCCCTCATAGAGCGGGCTACAGAAGAAACATCAAAGAAGATCGATCATTTGTCAGAAACTGTCAATCAACTACACAAATTTGTGAGCTAGAAGAAGGATAAGATAACGTTCCTAGAGAATGAGTGGAAGAAAATGCAATCCAAAAATAATGAGCTGTGTGAGAATGTAGCTGAACTTCAAACGTACTCTCGCAGGTGGAATCTGAAAATCCAAGGTGTAAAATAGGTAGAGGGAGAGGATATTAGAGAAGTAGTCATTAATATCCTGGGAAAAGTGGCACCATGCATCAAAGACAGGCTAAGAGACGTGATTGATGTGGCACATCGACTTGGGAAACGAAGATCTGATGGACCCCATCGCAATATCATATTGCGCTTGACTATGCGCCATTACAGGATCATCGTATGGGTAATGGCGAAGGGGAACAAGTTTCTGGACCAGAAGAAACTCCGCATCAAAGAAGCTGATACCGCAGGATCAGGCTGCCAGAGAGAAACTGGCCGCTTATACAGAAGGCGCGACAAGAGGGAAAGAAGGCGGGGTTCAAGGGCCCACACGCGTTTATCGAAGGAAGAATGATTACTGGGTAACTCTGTTGACATTAACCAAATTGGAACTGTGAGTGCTACCATGAGTACATTTAATGTACTGCCAATTATATATGTACCGTTCGAACTGCAACTGATGAACACTTGCCAAGAAAAGGAAGTAAATAGATTTGTTATTCTGTTAACCACCGCTACCTCAGCTGAGCGTAGTTTTCCGTCAGGGTAATCCTCTAAAGGTTCACTGTTTGTTTTATTGTTCACGTTAATACTTGTTATCTAATTTGTGTTCTTTCTTTTTTAATGCAGGAGTTAGTTTTCAATTCACTCAATATCGTTAGTCTGAATGCTAGGGGTTTGAGAAATCCTACAAAAAGGAAAGCTTTATTTTTATACTGTAAACGCAGTAACGCAGATTTTGTCCTTCTTCAGGAAACTCATTCGGGTGAAAGTGATTTGAAATTTTGGAAAGCACAATGGGGACATGGCCTATTTCAGTCATTGATAAAATCATTCTGCTGGTGTTTTGACACTTATTCACAAGTTTAAAGGTGACATTCTAGAATCCATATCTTCACAAGACGGCAGATGGGTCATAGTAACTGTTAAACTTGACAATGCTATTTTCATCATCTGTAATGTATACGGACATAACTCACATGCACCTAATAAGACCCTTTTTGCCCAATTTACCAGGAAAGTACAGGATTTAAGCAACAAATACTCAGAGGCTTTTCTAATTATTTCAGGAGATTTTAATGAAACACCTGATGCATCTGTTGATCGTTTTCTTCCTAGAACGAGTCAAAACCCTCAAAATAGTAACAATATTATTACATTATGCAAGGATCTCTGTGTTGAGGATGCCTGGCGTTATTTCAATCTGGAAGCTAAGGGTTAGTAGCACAGAACTATTTATATCTTTGTAAAACATGCAAATTACTTTAATAACATGTTCACCAAATCCAAAAAGTAGAAGAGAAATTCATGTTAAATTGTGTCAAAGGCTTTACAGAAGTCCAGAAATAGGACAACCACATCTGAGTCAATTGCATCTGAATAATCTATAAGGTCCAAGACTAAACGAATGTTAGAGCTTATGTGACGGCCCTTCATAAATCCTGTTTGAGTCTCATTTATAATGGTATCTATTCCTTTCTTTAATCTTTTGGCATAAACCAGAGCAATCAATTTGTAATCAACATTTAATAAAGTAATTGGTCTCCAATTGTCAATGAGAGAAGGGTCTTTATCAGGCTTCGGAATCAATGAAATAAGGCCCTGTTTCATAGTGGAGACCATTTCCCCATTTTTAATGCAATCTTGAAACATATTAAAAATCGGGTCTTCTAGCAACTCCCAAAACTGTCTATAGAATTCAACTGACAGGCCATCGGGGCCAGGTGATTTCCCTTTTTTTATTGAATTCAGAGCCTCTCTAATTTCTCCAATTGACACAGGTGAATCGCAAACTGAGTGGAAATCATCCTCAATTACAGGGACATAATTCTGAATGTGGCAAATGTAGCTTTCACAACCATCTTCCTGAAATTGAGAGCTGTAAAGGTTTTCATAAAAGGAATTGACAAATGATGATATTGTAATGGGATCTTTGCATAAAACATTGTTAATTCTTCAGATAGATTATCTTTCTTTAGAAAACGGTCAAGCTTGCTCATCATCTCCTTTTCTCTATGGTTCTTTAATTGTATCAGCTCTTTGGCGCGTTTAATGGCTACGTAGAAGTGTACGACAGGGATGCCCAATTTTGCCATTTTTATTTATTTTGGTTGTGGAACTTCTATCTCTAGATATTCTGAATGATGCAAATTTGTATGGCTTAACCATTTTTAACCAAGAAATCAAAATTTCCCAACTGGCTGATGATACTACTCTTTTCTTAAGAGACAAAGACCAGGTTGCACATGCCCTTAATGCTATAACTGCATTTTCTATTGCATCAGGATTAATGCTGAATGTTTCTAAATGTGAAATCTTATGTTTATTTGACTCTGATGATACAGAAATTAAAAATATTCCTGTAAAGGACTGTGTTAAATATTTAGGAATACATCTGTCAAAAAAACACTTAGTCAGACAACATTTGAATTTCTCTCCTAAAATTAAGAGAATTAAAAATATATTTAATAATTGGCTACAAAGAGATCTTTCTATACTTGGGAGAGTACATCTGTCCAAGTGTCACGCCCTGGCCTTAGTATTCTTTGTTTTCTTAATTATTTTAGTTAGGTCAGGGTGTGACATGGGGAATGTATGTGGTTTTTGTAGTGTCTAGGGTGGTTGTAAGGTTTAGGGGGTTTATTAGAGTAGTTGGGTTTATGTGTAGTATAGAAGTCTAGCTGTGTCTATGGTGGAGTGTATGTTTCTAGGTATGTCTATGGTTGCCTGGGTGGGTCTCAATCAGAGACAGATGTCTTTCATTTGTCTCTGATTGGGAGCCATATTTAAGGCAGCCATAGGCATCATGCATTTGTGGGTAATTGTCTATGTTGAACGTTTGTTGCTTGTCTGTGCACTTACGTTATTTAGCTTCACGGTCATTTGTTGTTTTGTTAGTTTGTATATAGTGTTCGTTTTGTGTTTTCTCTCTCTTCTCAATAAAAGAAGATGTATTTTGCAAACGCTGCGCCTTGGTCCAATATCTCTCAAGAAGACGATCGTGACAGAAGTACCCACCTGAATCGGATCAAGCAGCGTGTGAAACAACAACAGGACCCACCTACACAGGACTATTGGAATTGGGAGGAAATTCTGGACCGCGAAGTACCAGGAGAATATAACCGCCCCAAAGCTGAGCTGGAGGCAGCGAAAGCAGAGAGGCGGAGATATGAGGAGGCAGCACGGAAACAAGGCTGGAAGCCCGTAAGTCAAACCCAAAAATTTCTTGGGGGGCTCTCGGGTAGTTTAGTTGGGTCAGTCGGGAGACCTGAGCCAACTCCTCCTGTTTACCGTAAGGAGCCGGTGAGGGCGGATTTGGAGGAGAGTGACGCAGAGACAGTAAAGGAGTTAATGGAGAAATTGGAGGAGAGAGTTATGAGGGATGTATTGGTTTGGTGCATGAGGCACGGCATCCGTCCGAATGAACGTGTTGGTGATTTAATGTCACCGGGAACAGCTCTCCTTACTCGTCCTGAGGTGCGTGCTAGCCGTCTGGTTAAGACAGTGCCTACAGCACGCACAAAGCCTCCTGTGAGTCTCCAGAGTCCTGTGCGTCCTGTCACTGCTCCTCGCACTAGCCCTGTGGTGCGTGTCTCCAGTCCAGTGCCTCCAGTTCCGGCACCACGCATCAAGCCTCCTGTGCTTCTCCAGAGCCCTGTACGCACTGTACCTTCTCCCCGTCCCCCCCCTTATATGCGTGCCCTCAGCCCGGTACCACCAGTGCCGATACCACGCACCAGGCCTATAGTGCGCCTCGAGAGTCCAGTGTGCCCTGTTCCTCCTCCACGTACTAGCCCTATGGTGCGTGTCTCCAGCCCATTACCACCAGTGCCTACACCACGCACCAAGCCTCCTGTGTGTCCCCAGAGTCCTGTGCGTCCTGTTGCTGCTCCCCGCACTAGCCCTGAGATGCGTGTCCCCAGCCCGGTACCACCAGTTCCGGCACCACGCACTAGGCCTAATGTGCGTCCCCAGGGTCCGGTATGCCATGTTCCTTCTCCCCGCACTAGCCTGAAGGTGCGTGTCCTTAGCCCGGTGCCTCTAGTTCCGGCACCACGCACCAGGCCTACAGTGCGCCTCATCCGGCCAGAGCCATCCGTCTCCCCAGCGCCATCTGAGCCATCCGTCTGCCCAGCGCCACCTGACCCATCCGTCTGCCCAGCGCCGTCTGAGCCATCCGTCTGCCCAGTGCCGTCTGAGCCATCCGTCTGTCCCGAGCCATTAGAGCCGCCCGTCTGTCCCGAGCCGTCAGAGCCGTTAGTCAGTCAGGAGCCACTAGAGCCATTCGTCAGACAGGATCTGCCAGAGCCGCCAACCAGACAGGATCTGCCAGAGCCGCCAACCAGACAGGATCTGCCAGAGCCGCCAACCAGACAGGATCTGCCAGAGCCGCCAACCAGACAGGATCTGCCAGAGCCGCCAACCAGACAGGATCTGCCAGAGCCGCCAACCAGACAGGATCTGCCAGAGCCGCCAACCAGACAGGATCTGCCAGAGCCGCCAACCAGACAGGATCTGCCAGAGCCGCCAGCCAGCCATGAGCGTCCAGAGCCGCCAGCCAGCCATGAGCGTCCAGAGCCGCCAGCCAGCCATGAGCGTCCAGAGCCGCCAGCCAGCCATGAGCGTCCAGAGCCGCCAGCCAGCCATGAGCGTCCAGAGCCGCCAGCCAGCCATGAGCGGCCAGATCCGTCAGCCAGCCATGAGCGGCCAGATCCGTCAGCCAGCCATGAGCGGCCAGATCCGTCAGCCAGCCATGAGCGGCCAGATCCGTCAGCCAGCCATGAGCAGCCAGATCCGTCAGCCAACTATGAGCCGTCCAGCCAGGATCCGCCAGAGCCGTCCAGCCAGGATCCGCCAGAGCCGTCATCCAGCCAGGATCCGTCCCTCAGTCCGGAGCTGCCGTCCCTCAGTCCGGAGCTGCCGTCCCTCAGTCCGGAGCTGCCCCTTATCCCGGTGCTGCCCCTTAGTCGGGTGCTGCCCCTTATCCCGGTGCTGCCCCTTAGTTCGGTGCTGCCCCTTAGTCCAGTGCTGCCCCTTAGTCCGGTGCTGCCCCTTAGTCCAGTGGGGTTAATGTGGAGGGTGGCCATTTGGAGGAGGCTACGAAAGCGGGTAGTGACTATGGTGGGGTGGGGACCACGACCAGTGCCGGAGCCGCCGCCGTGGACGGACGCCCACCCAGACCCTCCCCTAGACTTTGTGCTGGTGCACCCGGAGTTCGCACCTTAAGGGGGGGGGGTTTATGTCACGCCCTGGCCTTAGTATTCTTTGTTTTCTTAATTATTTTAGTTAGGTCAGGGTGTGACATGGGGAATGTACGTGGTTTTTGTAGTGTCTAGGGTGGTTGTAAGGTTTAGGGGGTTTATTAGAGTAGTTGGGTTTATGTGTAGTATAGAAGTCTAGCTGTGTCTATGGTGGAGTGTATGTTTCTAGGTATGTCTATGGTTGCCTGGGTGGGTCTCAATCAGAGACAGATGTCTTTCATTTGTCTCTGATTGGGAGCCATATTTAAGGCAGCCATAGGCATCATGCATTTGTGGGTAATTGTCTATGTTGAACGTTTGTTGCTTGTCTGTGCACTTACGTTATTTAGCTTCACGGTCGTTTGTTGTTTTGTTAGTTTGTATATAGTGTTCGTTTTGTGTTTTCTCTCTCTTCTCAATAAAAGATGTATTTTGCACACGCTGCGCCTTGGTCCAATATCTCTCAAGAAGACGATCGTGACACCAAGGCAGAGGGACTGTCTCGTTTTGTGTACCCCTCATTATCGTTATGTGTAAATCCAGCTACTTGTAAGAGATCAATAAGACCTTTCTTGACTTCATCTGGAAAAATAAGTCTCACAAACTAAAAGAATCTGTCCTTTCTAACAAAAGAGCTGAAGGCGGTCTAGAAGTGTTGGATTTTGTTGACATAAACAACACTTTCAAGATAAACTGGTTGAAAAAATGTTTGATCGATACTGATTCAATATGGTATTTCATTCCAAATAATGTGTTTAATAAATTGGGAGGACTTCAATTTTTACTGAAATGTAATTATATTCCTGAAAGATTACCTGCTAAATAGGCTAGGTTTCACCAACAAACTTTACTGGCCTGGAAAATATGTTTCCTGCACATTTTTCCCCTCATAAAGCTCTTTTGTGGAATAATTCAGACATAACTGTAAGGAATAAGTCATTGTTCTACCCCAGCTGGCATGAGAGGAATATTGACTTTGTTCTTGATATTTTCGACAACAAGGGTAATATTCTCACATATGAACAATTTCTAACATTGAAAGAGTTTCCAATACCTTTCAGAGAGTTTATTTCTGTGATCAAAGCCGTTCCCAGTGGTCTAACTACACTTATGAAAAGTCATCTTAGTTTTGGGAATGATCACAAAGTTTATCCAGAACTCAGATTGGAAGGCGTGGGCTTACTTGAGAGATCTTGTTGTAATAAATATATGAGACAAATTCTTCATTCACAAAACCAACTTACACTGAGAGGAAAGTTTTTCTGGAACATGCTTATTTTTATTTTTTATTTTTTTTATTTCACCTTTATTTAACCAGGTAGGCAAATTGAGAACACGTTCTCATTTACAATTGCGACCTGGCCAAGATAAAGCAAAGCAGTTCGGCACATACAACAACACATAGTTACACATGGAGTAAAACAAACATACAGTCAATAATACAGTGAAAAATAAGTCTATATACAATATGAGCAAGTGAGGTGAGATAAGGGAGGTGAAGGCAAACAAAATATAGATATAAATAAATAAAAATATAAAAAGGCCATGGTGGCGAAGTAAATACAATATAGCAAGTAAAAAAAAACACTGGAATGGTTGGTTTGCAGTGGAAGAAGGTGCAAAGTAGAGATAGAAATAATGGGGTGCAAAGGAGCAAAATAAATAAATACAGTAGGTAAAGAGGTAGTTGTTTGGGCTAAATTATAGATGGGCTATGTACAGGTGCAGTAATCTATGAGCTGCTCTGACAGCTGGTGCTTAACTTCTTGCAACTATAGGGGGTGCTGTTTTGCATTAGCATAATTTTCTCTACAGATTAAACTGCCTAGTACTCAATTCTTGCTCGTACAATATGCATATTATTGTTATTATTGGATAGAAAACACTCTCTAGTTTCTATAGCCGTTTGAATTATGTCTCTGAGTGGAACAGAACTCATTCTACAGCACTTTTCCAGTGAGTGAGTTTTCAGAACTCTTGGCCTCTGGTTCCAGATCAGTTTTAAAGCCACTGTAGATCCTATGAGGATACAAACACTGCCCACGCCTTCCTCTAGATGTCAGTAAGTGGTGACAATTTGAATGGAGTTGATTGCGCAATCATGGGCTCTATAAATGACCAAATACCGGAAGTAGCGTTCCTTTGGACTCTGCGCTCAACGCAAGAAGGATATCTGACTGGCCTTTTTCCAAGCCTTGGTTTAGCCAGTAATATAGCGTCGGTCATCTTTTTACTCGTTATAGGTGTTAGAAACATCATAAGGTAGTTAATTTAAACCGTTTTATAGCAATTTATATCCGTTTAGTGCGATTTTGAGGCATTGCTTTGTAATACAATTTGTAGCTCCGGGCACGTTTCGGGGTCCCGGTCGTACGTTAGTGGGCATTTCGACGGACAAGTGGACATCTTTCGACCAAAAGAAGATTAGACCCAAGAAAGGATTCATTGCCCAAGATTCTGATGGGAGAACAGCTCATAGTAAGAACAATTTATGATGATAAATCGTGTTTCTGTCGAAAAATGTTAAACGCTTATGCCGCCATTTTGTTTGCTATAGCTTCGCTTGGCGCAACCTGTATTGAAAAGTAAGGATAATTTAAAAAATGTAATTCTGCGATTGTATTAAGAATTAAATTGTCTATCAATCGCTGTCCACCCTGTATTTTTTAGTCAAGTTTATGAGTATTTATGTATAAGACTAGATCACTGTCTAATATGGTGCACGACATTTTCTGACCAGCTGAGCTACTTTTGTCATTGTCTAACCATGATTTTGGTGGCTAAATATGCACATTTTCGAACAAACTCTATATGTATGTTGTAATATGATGTTACAGGAGTGTCATCTGAAGAATTCTGAGAAGGTTAGTGAAAAAATTAATATATTTTGGCGATGATAACGATATCGCTCTCTTTGGCTTGAATCAGTGCTCGGGTAACGTTTGCATATGTGGTATGCTAATATAACGATTTATTGTGTTTTCGCCATAAAACACTTAGAAAATCTGAAATGTTGTCTGAATTCACAAGATCTGTGTCTTTCCATTGCTATGTGCTGTGTATTTTTAAGAAATGTTTTATGATGTGTAAATTGGTAATACAAGTTGCTCTCTGTAGTAATTCTAGGAGCTTTGGTGAGATTTGTGATGGTGGCTGCAATGGCAAACTATGATTTATACCTGAAATATGCAAATTTTTCTAACAAAACCTATCCTATACCATAAATATGTTATCAGACTGTCATCTGATGAGGTTTTTTCTTGGTTAGTGGCTATCAATATCTTAGTTTAGCCGAATTGGTGATAGCTACTGGTGTTGAGAGAAAATGGTGGACAAAGAAAAATGGTGATTTTTGCTAACGTGTTTAGCTAATAGATTTACATATTGTGTCTTCCCTGTAAAACATTTAAAACATCTGAAATGGTGGCTTTATTCACAGGATCTGTATCTTTCATTAGGTGTCTTGGACTTGTGATTTAATGATATTTAGATGCTACTATTTAATTGTGACGCTATGCTAGCGATGCTAATCAGTGTGGGGGGGGGGGGGGTGCTCCCGGACCCGGGGTAGAGGCTCGTGAAAGGTTAAAGCTAGTGAGGGAGATAAGTGTTTCAATTTCCAGAGATTTTTGTAGTTCGTTCCAGTCATTGGCAGCAGAGAACTGGAAGGAGAGGCAGCCAAAGGAAGAATTGGTTTTGGGGGTGACCAGAGAGATATACCTGCTGGAGCGCGTGCTACGGGTGGGCGTTGCTATGGTGACCAGCGAGCTGAGATAAGGGGGGACTTTACCTAGCAGGGTCTTGTAGATGACCTGGAGCCAGTGGGTTTGGCGACGAGTGTGAAGCGAGGGCCAGCCAACGAGAGCGTACAGGTCGCAGTGGTGGGTAGTATATGGGGCTTTGGTGACAAAACGGATGGCACTGTGATAGACTGCATCCAATTTATTGAGTAGGGTTTTGGAGGCTATTTTGTAAATGACATCACCGAAGTCGAGGATTGGTAGGATGGTCAGTTTTACAAGGGTATGTTTGGCAGCATGAGTGGAGGATGCTTTGTTGCGGAATAGGAAGCCGATTCTAGATTTAACTTTGGATTGGAGATGCTTGATGTGAGTCTGCAAGGAGAGTTTACAGTCTAACCAGACACCTAGGTATTTGTAGTTGTCCACATATTCTAAGTCAGAGCCGTCCAGAGTAGTGATGTTGGACAGGCGGGCAGGTGCAGGCAGCGATCGGTTGAAGAGCATGCATTTAGTTTTACTTGTATTTAAGAGCAATTGGAGGCCACGGAAGGAGAGTTGTATGGCATTGAAGCTCGCCTGGAGGGTTGTTAACACAGTGTCAAAAGAAGGGCCAGAAGTATACAGAATAGTGTCGTCTGCGTAGAGGTGGATCAGAGACTCACCAGCAGCAAGAGCGACATCATTGATGTATACAGAGAAGAGAGTCGGTCCAAGAATTGAACCCTGTGGCACCCCCATAGAGACTGCCAGAGGTCCGGACAACAGACCCTCCGATTTGACACACTGAACTCGATCAGAGAAGTAGTTGGTGAACCAGGCGAGGCAATCATTAGAGAAACCAAGGCTGTCGAGTCTGCCGATGAGGGTGTGGTGATTGACAGAGTCAAAAGCCTTGGCCAGGTCAATGAATATGGCTGCACAGTACTGTTTCCTATCGATAGCGGTTAAGATATCGTTTATGACCTTGAGCGTGGCTGAGGTGCACCCATGACCAGCTCTGAAACCAGATTGCATAGCGAAGAAGGTATGGTGGGATTCGAGATGGTCGGTAATCTGTTTGTTGACTTGGCTTTCGAAGACCTTAGAAAGGCAGGGTAGGATAGATATAGGTCTGTAGCAGTTTGGGTCTAGAGTGTCTCCCCCTTTGAAGAGGGGGATAACCGCAGCTGCTTTCCAATCTTTGGGAATCTCAGACGACACGAAAGAGAGGTTGAAAAGGCTGGTAATAGGGGTGGCAACAATTTCAGCAGATAGTTTTAGAAAGAAAGGGTCCAGATTATCTAGCCCGGCTGATTTGTAAGGGTCCAGATTTTGCAGCTCTTTCAGAACATCAGCTGACTGTATTTGGGAGAAAGAGAAATGGGGAAGGCTTGGGCGAGTAGCAGAGGGGAGGGCAGTGCTGTTGACCGGGGTAGGGGTAGCCAGGTGGAAAGCATGGCCAGCCGTAGAAAAATGCTTATTGAAATTCTCAATTATAGTGGATTTGTCGGTGGTGACAGTATTTCCTATCTTCAGTGCAGTTGGAAGCTGGGAGGTGTTCTTATTCTCCATGGACTTTACAGTGTCCCAGAACTTTTTTGAGTTTGTGTTGCAGGAAGCAAATTTCTGCTTGAAAAAGCTAGCCTTGGCTTTTCTAACTGCCTGTGTATACTGGTTTCTAGCTTCCCTGAAAAGTTGCATATCACGGGGGCTGTTCGATGCTAATGCAGAACGCCATAGGATGTTTTTCTGTTGGTTAAGGGCAGTCAGATCAGGAGAGAACCAAGGGCTATATCTGTTCCTGGTTCTAAATTTCTTGAATGGGGCATGCTTATTCAAGATGGTGAGGAAGGCATTTAAAAAAAATATCCAGGCATCCTCTACTGACGGGATGAGATCAATATCCTTCCAGGATACCTCGGACAGGTCGATTAGAAAGGCCTGCTCGCTGAAGTGTTTCAGGGAGCGTTTGACAGTGATGCGTGGAGGTCGTTTGATCGCTGACCCATTACGGATACAGGCAATGAGGCAGTGATCGCTGAGATCTTGGTTGAAAACAGCAGAGGTGTATTTGGAGGGCAAGTTGGTTAGGATGATGTCTATGAGGGTACCCGTGTTTACGGAATTGGGGTGATACCTGGTAGGTTCATTGATAATTTGTGTGAGATTGAGGGCATCAAGCTTAGATTGTAGGATAGCTGGGGTGTTAAGCATGTTCCAATTTAGGTCGCCTAGCAGCACAAGCTCTGAAGATAGATGGGGGGCAATCAGTTCACATATGGTGTCCAGAGCACAGCTGGGGGCAGAGGGTGGTCTATAGCAGGCGGCAACAGTGAGAGACTTGTTTTTAGAGAGGTGGATTTTTAAAAGTAGGAGTTCAAATTGTTTCGGAACAGACCTGGATAGTAAAACAGAACTCTGCAGGCAATCCTTGCAGTAGATTGCAACACCACCCCCTTTGGCCGTTCTATCTTGTCTGAAAATCTTGTAGTTAGGGATGAAAATGTCAGAATTTTTGGTGGTCTTCCTAAGCCAGGATTCAGACACGGCTAAAACATCTGGGTTGGCAGAGTGTGCTAAAGCAGTGAACAAAACAAACTTAGGGAGGAGGCTTCTAATGTTAACATGCATGAAACCAAGGCTATTACGGTTACAGAAGTCATCAAAAGAGAGCGCCTGGGGAATAGGAGTGGAGCTAGGTACTGCAGGGCCTGGATTCACCTCTACATCACCAGAGGAACAGAGGAGGAGTAGGATAAGGGTACGGCTAAAAGCTATGAGAATTGATCGTTTAGAACGTCTAGAACAGAGAGTAAAAGGAAGTTTCTGGGGGCGATAAAATAGCTTCAAGGAATAATGTACAGACAAAGGTATGGTAGGATGTGAATACAGTGGAGGTAAACCTAGGTAATGAGTGATGATGAGAGAGATATTGTCTCTAGAAACATCATTGAAACCAGGTGATGTCATCGCATATGTGGGTGGTGGAACTGAGAGGTTGGATATATAGTGAGCAGGGCTAGAGGCTCTACAGTGAAATAAGCCAATAAACACTAACCAGAATAGCAATGGACAAGGCATATTTACATTAAGGAGAGGCATGCTTAATTGAGTGATCATAAGGGTCCAGTGAGTAGAGGTTGGTTGGGGTCACGGCGATCCAGACAGCTGGCCGGGTAGCTGGCTATCGGTAGCAAGATAACATAGGATGGAGGTCTGTTTTTTTTTTTTTTTTTTTTTTTGTCACCTCATTCGTTTCCGTCGGTAGATTAGTGGGGTTCCGTGTGGTAGAGGGGATTGATCCAATTGGCAAAATAGATATAGTGACCCAAGAAAAAAAAAGAAAAAATTGTCCGGTATACTCATTTAGATAGCAGCCGATAAGACAGCTAATAATTAGCAGATGGGTATTCAGAAACGTCGCAATGGAAAAGCCTGTTGAAACCACCTCGGACAATTACGTCGGCAGACCAGTCGTGATGGATCGGCGGGGCTCCGTGTCGGCAATAAAGGGTCCAGTCCAATTGGCAAAAGAGGTATTGTAGCCCAAGAATTCGCTGGTAGACCTCTTCGGCTAGCCGGCAGATGGGCCTAGCTCGAGGCTAGCTCAAGGCTAACTGGTGCTTGTTTCGGGACAGAGGTATTAGCCAGTAGTAGCCACTTGGTTGCAGCTAGCTAGCGACGATGATCCGGTGTAATTGTCCAGAGCTTGCGTCAGGAATCCGGTGATGTGGTAGAGAAAAAGCAGTCCTATATTCTCTGGGTTGATATCGCGCCTGCAGACTGGCAGGTATTGGCCCGAGCTGAAGCTGGCTGGTGTCCGAGTTAAGGGTGAAGACCGCAGCAGTGGCTAACTGACTACTAGCTAGTAGCTAGTTATCTGGCTAGCTTCTGATTGGGGTTACGGTTCTAAAGTATAAAAAAATAGCAGATCCGTACCACATTGGGTGAGGCGGGTTGCGGGAATGTATATTCAGTTCCTAGATGGAAAGTGAAATTAAAATATATACGAAATGTATACAAAAAATACGAGGACTATTTACGCGGGACAAGACGGGACAAGACAAACACACGTCCGACTGCTACGCCATCTTGGAACAAATTATTCCTGACATTGTCTGGAAAAATGCATGGTTAACTTCTACTTGCACAGCATCCCGGATCCGGGAGCACCCCCCACAGTAAAAAAGCTGACTAGCATAGCCTAGTCAGCTTAGTGCAAAATTTTACATAAGATATATCAATTTCAATCAATTAATTTTATTTTATATAGCCCTTCGTACATCAGCTAATATCTCGAAGTGCTGTACAGAAACCCAGCCTAAAACCCCAAACAGCTAGTATTGCAGGTGTAGAAGCATATATCCATGTAATTCTATGATTTCCAAATGTGTGGCTATTGATGATATCTGCGTTTTCTGTGAAAAAGGTGAGAATCTGTCTCACTTGTTCTTTGAATGTAAATTTGTGTCAGAATTTTGGGAAAACCTTTCAAAGTACTTATTTACCATTATGAACACTGCCTATATTTTAACATAAAATATATAATATGTTACTATTGCAATGATAACAACCACTGAAATTATTTTTTTATTTTATTCTTGTTGCCAAATACTTTATACACAAACAAAGATTTCAAAATTCCATACCAAAATTACCAATTTTTCTGATTGAATTTAATTATCTTATTAAAACATTAACCCTAGTGAATAACAACAAGAATAACATCTTCATGAATCATTATGATAAGATATTTTCAGAGTGAATATAATTGCACTTAAATTGTTTATTTTTTGTATTTTTATTGATATTTTTTGTATGTTTGAGTATTGTTAATACCTGTGTTTGGTTTGCTAGACATGTTTGATGTAGCAATGTAAGTTCATTTTTGTATTAAGAATTTAAAAAATAATAAAAATAATTAATCAGAATACATATCATAGTGTTACAGTACGTGCTGTTGACAGCATACCCTGAACTCAAACAGGAACATGGATTTTGTGAAATCTGTTGTGAATGTATAGTAATGTTTTTACAATTATATAACTGCCTTCATTTAAAGAGTAGCTGCTGCAGCTAAAGAGGATCCACAATAAATACAAATACAAACCCAATGCACCATGATAACACATGCATCAACTTGTTTTGACATATCACATGGGATATGACAGTTCCTGATTCTGAGATACTGTAAATCAACAGACCTTGAGAGGAGATAAAAGAACATCTGTTGATCTATTTCACAGGTTTCTGGTGGTTTCTAAGCATTCTACATGTGTTGGGAAAGGAGGGTGGGATCTCTCCAGAGCATCTAATTACATCAATCATGTCTTGCCATGCATGTTATGTACCATGCAAATATACATTGCCTAAGGCTGCAGTGGTATACTCCAGGGAGACAGTGTTCATTGTTCATTTTACATGATGGATATATGCTACTCCATTTCATACAATCAATCAGTACAATGTATTTATAAAGCCCTTTTTACATCAGCAGATGTCACGAAGTGCTTATTCAGACACCCAGCCTAAAAACCTAAATAGCATGCAATGCAGATTTAGAAGCACGGTGGCTTTGAAAAAGCCGGAACCTAGGAAGAATCCCTAGAGAGGAACCAGGCTCTGAGGGGTGGCTAGTCCTCTTCTGGCTGTGCCGGTGGAGATTATAAGCGTACATGGCCATTAAGGCCAGATTGTTCTTCATGTACTGTAGTTCAAAGTTCTTCATAGATGACCAGCAGGGTCAAAAAATAATGTGGTTATAGAGGGTGCAACAGGTCAGCACCTCAGGAGTAAATGTCAGTTGGCTTTTCATAGCCGAACATTCAGAGGTCGAGACAGCAGGTGTGGTAGAGAGAGAGAGGGAGAGAGAGAAAGAGGTGGGGGAGAGGGAGAGAGAGCGAAGATCGAAACAGCAGGTCCGTGATAAGGTATCACGTCCGGAGAACACACATGCCTCTTCATGTGATACATGATGTTTGGCTGTGCTGTGTGAAGTGTTATCTTATGGGTTTGGTGATTGTTCTGTGTGAAGCCGTATTCTGCATTGCATCATGGAATGTGATGTGAAATCCCCGGGCCTATGGCTGTTGAAGCTACTCCACTGCACTGCTGCTGTGAACAGGAGTGGGAGAGAAGCCATGCTTTTATTAGACTCTTGTTCTGTCACTCATTCTCCTGCCTCTCCATCTCAAAGGCTGCCAAATATTTTGAAGAGTGGTTAAAGAGGTGGCTGTGTGCACACACACTCAGACTCCAACTCTATTTATAGGTTTGTCTTATTCCAGAATACACCCATAATTGTGATTCATACAGTATGGTTCTATGTTTCTCACCCTGTGATTAAAAGTAGTTCTCAGAATAGAGCATTTTTGAATTGACCAAAGCCCTTCTCCCCCGATTGCTCAGTTTGGCCTGGCGGCCAGCTCTAGGAAGAGTCTTGGTGGTTCCAAACTTCTTCCGTTTAAGAATGATGGAGCCACTGTGTTCTTGGGGACCTTCAATATTGCAGAAATGTTTTGGTACCCTTCACCAGATCTGTGCCTTGACACAATCATGTCTCTACGGACAATTTCTTTGACCTCATGGCTTGATTTTTGCTCTGACATACACTGTCAACTGCTGGACCTTATATATTCAACATACAGATAACATCTCAGAGTGTTGATCTAGCTGCAGATAGCTAATTCTTCTCTATGTGTTTTCCCCTTGCTGCTAATAAGCTCTTATCAATCTAACTGAATAGAGAACATCTGGTTATCTGACGGTCTATGCAGCAACTATTGTATTAGAGACAAGCTCTGGTTATTATATTTTACTAGACAAGTCAGTTAAGAACAAATTCTTATTTACAATGACAGCAGGTTAACTGCCTTGTTCAGGGGCAGAATGACAGATTTTTACCTTGTCAGCTCAGGGATTTGATCTAGCAACCTTTCGGTTACTGGCCCAACGCTCTAACCACAAGGCTACTTGCCACCCCAAGTCCTGCCAACTCAAAAACTGCACAATAAATGTGTAACCAAGGAGGAACTAGCACATTTCTCTGAGAAAAGCTGCTTCAGTGCTACCAATCATCCAAAACACTTGAAACTCTTGTAAAATAATTTGCATTTATTTGATCAAATAGAGTTTGAAAGGGTAAACATGCAGAAATTCCTCTTGTCAAAAGTCTTGCTGTTACAAAAGTAGTTCTTCATGCAGCGTAACAGGTTACAGGTTCTTCTTGGTGAAGCGCCTGAATGGCTTCATCATTGCCGAAAAGACCCTGACAATCAAGGATCGTTTTTTGATAGGCTGAGATATGGAGGGAGAAACCTCTCCAACTGGAGCTAGAAACACAAGAGAAATGGATGGGGTAAGAGAGAAAGAGAAATTGAGCGAGAGAGAGAGAAAGATAGAGAAAGAAATACAGTATAATAACGTTGAAAAATAACAGTGCTATGAGTTTGTAGGCATACTCTATGTTTCTAACACAAACCTAAACAAAACTGCAAGCTATAGCAGAGCTCTAAAACATCCTTACCTATGCAATGTCCATCAGTAGAGGGAATCTCAGTCTGTTCCTGGACTGAATGGCAGTCCTTTTTGTTTCCTCTCTTGGAACGCTAACAGGAGAAAGGTAAAGAAAATGGTACAGAGAATAAATAAATAAATAAATGGAACACTTCTGAATCCAAGGCAACAATTTAGTGATGAATAAAACATATTTATCGCATGTATTTGTCTGATCATAGCCACATCAATAACATCAGCACCTAACTGGAACAACAACAAAATGCTACCTCCCTGCTATACCTTGAAGTTGATCCTGAGTTTGGTCATTGAAAAGCAAAGGAAGCTCCTTCTTGCTTTCTGCTCAGCCCCCCTCTCTGTCTCAGCCTGGTCTGATGGGTTTGTTGCAGCAGAAGCTGGTCTTGACGCCTCCTTGCATCCCTGTACCAGCTGCTGGGTCAAGGACTTTACCAGGACTCTGTCAAATGTAGGGTCCTGGGAGGAAATAGCTGCTTGCAGGGTGTTATAAGAGCCAAACTCCTCCATGAGGTTTTTATGTACACCTCTGAACACCCTGTGGATGTGCAGGTTCTGGGAATATGCCTGTGTCCTGGAGAATCTGGATGCAGCACAGAACTCAGACAGGACTTGTCTGGTGAGTTGCTGAGATGTTTCTGTCATGTCTGCTGCCTGTTGGGAGGGTCCATCTAGGGCTGAGGGTCTGATCTTCGATAGCAACCGTATCACCAGTATGGTGACCAAACACATGACATCATCTTTGCTGGAGTCCATCAAGTACTGCAGTAGGAATGCAGTGGCACTGCTGATGTCCGGAGTGATTAAGAGCTCCCTCAGATGGCCAGAGCTGCTGGGGATGCACACCTCCTTCTCTTCAATGTCAATCCCATCTCCCTTTGGTACCAAAGAGGTTCCCTTGCTGGTGAAAGATGGAGTGGATGATCGAAAAGAGGCTTTAGCACTCGGTGGTCGGCTGCTGTCAGTCATTGGACTGTTACGATGCAGGGGTTCATCTGTGTGTGCCATCATCTTTGTCTTTAGGTCGCTTGTAGAAATCTCTGGCATTTTAGAGTCCCTGATGTCGATGCAGGAGCTCCTGACTATGGGGCAGGTCAGATCAAAAGGCACTTCATCAGGGATGGGAGTGCCAGGGAGGTTGATCTCTAACTCACACTCTGACCTAGGACCCTTTGAAGAGCTGGACAAGGAACTACGACCCTTTAAAGAAGTGGACAAAGATGAACAGGTTCTAGGGATGTCTTGGCAGACTTCTTCACTGTCATCCTCACTTTTCTCAACCTCCTTCAGCATAGTTCCTACCATATCGTTGATCTGAAGGAGCTCCCTGGAATCCTTCATTCGCCCTAAGTTTGAGATTTCACTCTGGATAGCGACCAGGATTTCCCCAAGGGTCTCTTTGGAAGAAGCATTTTCTGTCCTTTCGGATCCGGATGGCTTCAGCCCTGTGAAGAAATCCTTAAGTGTGTTCTTCATACTGACGCAGATGGTCTTAGCTGTTGACCAAAGCTTCTCCTCTGATATTTTAACACTAAATTCAGTGTCATCCAGTTGGGAGCCCCCGTGGGAGCACTGCGAAACTTTCCCACTTCTTTCCAGTAGCACAGTGCCAGTGGACTCATTTTTCTGGAAAATAGTCGCCATTCCTTTGACAAAGGTTTCCACTAATCCAGAGGCTGTATTTTGAGAGGACATGGAGGCAATCTCTGATGGCGAGCTAGATGATAAGCCAGCCTGCAGACTTTTCTGAAGACCAGTATGGCTGATCTGTGTGATAAAGGAATGACTGGATCTCATCAGCACTTTACTCACTGCCTCTTCTGCCTGAGTCTGAAAGTCATTGCTATAGAGCTTCTTAATGCTCTGAATCAGACTAGTAGAGGACTGTGTGATTCTGACACTCTCTTCTGAGCTCAGTTGAGAACATTGAGTACTCGCACTCAAGTCTTCATTGGGTGAGGATGACTGGGAAATAGTATAGTCATCAAGCTCTGATAGGACACCATCAACCAACCAACAAGCCTCTAGGGACTCATTAGATGAACTAACAACGTCCAAGGATTTACTCTCCACTTTTGATAACTCTGACTTGTAGATGGAACAAATAGTGCTAAGAACTTCTTGAGTACTGGTATCCAGATTGGAGAGACAGAGAGCTGATATTGGTTGGTTCTCACTGGGAACTCTACTAAGTTTGGTGCTGGGTAACTGGACCTCAACAGTTGAAACAGTTGCCTTTTCCAGGGTGTCTGAATACTCCTGAAGAGAAGCATCCTTAGCCACACCTTCTTCTCGAGCGGATAGAGTAAAAAGGTCCCTCAGCTTTGCTCGTATAAGGCCGTAGAGTGTGCGGGCTGGAGAGAAGGTTATCTTCTGTGAAGAACCTGTTTTGTGGTCATTTACAGGAACTGGCCAATCAACTGCGTCACATGTGCCTTCAAATGATGCTATCGTCTCCATGCCTCCCACAAATGCCTTAACAATCACTGTGGCAGTGGAGGTTACAGATGTCAGGGCTGTAGAGCTGGTATTCAGGGGTGCTTCAGTAAGGCTAGGAGCAGCACTAGAAGCCCTAGAGGAAGGAGCCATGCCAGAAGAGCTGCTGACTTTCCTTGTAAGGATGGTGCTCACCGCCTTGAGGGCTTTAGACTGAAAGTCGGGGCTAGAGAGGGTCTGAAGCTTTCTGGCCACCACACTGGTAGAGGATCCTGTCTCTTTGAGAAAGTGAGTGGTTTCTTCTTTCCCAGATGGACACTCAACATCAAGGTCACATTGAAGATTGGTCAGAAATGTAGACCCCAAGATTGTCATCTTCTTGGCCAGATCCAAGAGGATGTTGAAGTCCTGTGCCATTTTGTCCATTGTGCCGACAATGGCATCCAGCACATCATCGGTCACAGGGTCCATGAGGGGCTCGATAAACCCTACCCACTCTGGCTCAGACGTTTTGCTCTGTAGCTCGGCCAGGATCTGCACCGAGGCTACCCGAATGACCTCCTTGCCTGCTGCTATGTCCTGACTGTCCATAGGGGGGAAACTCCCCGAGCTGGCCTGAATGGCCACTGAGAGGCCAGAGTTAAGCTGGTGTACTACCTCCCCCACGATAGCACAGCTCAACTCGGAGGAGCTGGAGGAGGTGGGGTTGGAGTGACCCTCAACCAGGGATATCAGGAGGCTCTCTTCCGTTACCCCAAAAAGAGCCTTCAGAGGCTCCTCCATGAGGGGAGCCTCTCTAGTTGCAGGCAAGCTCTGCAATGAGGTCTGGGACCTTGAAGATAAACACACAATCACCACTTATGCCATGCAAATGTGACCAACTGGTATCTTATCTGGGTCATTAGTGAGCCTGAAAACCAAATTAGAGCAATGATGGTTTACTTCTCATACCATCGTAGTTCTAGAAGCCTAAAGCCAACGGACACAATTTTTTGCCTGATTTTTATGTTTATACAACATCAGAATATGACTAATTCTGAAAGGCATGTATCTGATCTATTTATTCATAGATTACTTTATGGCTTACCCAGTTAACAATTACTTTCACCTGGACCCACCCCCTCAGGGGCAACATTTCTCACCAGAACGTAAAATTACAAGGTATGAATTCCAAGTTAATAATTTATGATAATAATTTCAAGACCTGACCCATACTTAAGTTCAAATATTGCTGTGAACATACCTCTTAGGCGACCAGCATGATGATGAGGTTCTGCGAGTGGATTTTTGGCGGCACACTGCACTGCCATTCCTCCTCCTCTCCTTAGTCCAGTAGTTCATCTCACTGATCAGCAGCCTTTTCTCTCTCTCATCCAGACTGCCTAAGGAATCCTCAGACCCTGTCAGAGAGCACTGGGATTCTGGGGAGGTTGCCCCACTCCTCAGGTTCACCCCCATGATACGAGCTAACGCTGGTAGGAGAATGCGGAGGGCTGTCTGGGTCACGACCTTAACAATCTTCAGACACAGCATGGAGAGCTGCTCGAATGTCAGCTATGACCAACAAAAAGAGTAATGTTTTTGCCAATCAACCAATTCCATGACACCATTCCCTATATATATATATATATATAGTGCACAACTTTTGACCAGAACCTTATGTGGAGAGACTTTTTTTTGTTTTTTTTATTATTTTTTTTATCCCATTTTCTCCCCAATTTTCGTGGTATCCAATCGCTAGTAATTACTACCTTGTCTCATCGCTACAACTCCCGTACGGGCTCGGGAGAGACGAAGGTCGAAAGCCATGCGTCCTCCGAAGCACAACCCAACCAGCCGTACTGCTTCTTAACACAGCGCGCCTCCAACCCGGAAGCCAGCCGCACCAATGTGTCGGAGGAAACACCGTGTACCTGGCCCCCTTGGTTGGCGCGCACTGCGCCCGGCCCGCCACAGGAGTCGCTGGAGCGCGATGAGACAAGGATATCCCTACCGGCCAAACCCTCCCTACCCCGGACAACGCTATGCCAATTGTGCGTCGCCCCACGGACCTCCCGGTCGCGGCCGGCTGCGACAGAGCCTGGGCGCGAACCCAGAGACTCTGGTGGCGCAGTTAGCACTGCGATGCAGTGCCCTAGACCACTGCGCCACCCGGGAGGCCCTATGTGGAGAGACTTACGTTATTTTTCATGCCATGCTGAATCACTCTCCATTGGCTAGAGAAAAGAAAATAAACATATTTTAGCTGCACACTGGTGTTGAGTTAGTGGAGTCACTAGATAGCCATGTTAGGGATAATAAAAGTGTATTTAATTAAGCTATTAGCAAGTACATGAGTCATTTTGTTCTTGATTTACAGCAAGAGTTAGGGGTGGTTACAGTGATGTTAGGGTTAGGTGTAGTGTTTAAAATCCCATTTGTGGTTAGAAGGTGCACTATGACTATAAATTCAGATAAGTTGTATGTGAGGTTGGAAAAAGAAATGGAACTTGCTCATCAGTTAGACTCCTCAGGAAAGAGAGGAGGATTGGGGCACAGCATGTCCCAATCTTGAGAGAAGGCATTAGAGTCCTCTGAGCCTCCTTCTCCAGCTGCTCAATGATAGATCCCCTTTCCCGGAAACCACACCCGGGTGTCTGAGAAGACTCTGGGAAATCGCAAAGAGAAATCTAAAGTTGAATCTTAACTTTATTCCTAATTTCCTTCACCTTTAGTGATTTGATTGCACTGGACAGGTAAAAGCACATCTCTCTGAAGGCCTCCACTATATTGCTTTCACCTATATAGATACTATCTTCTCAGATCAGTGCTGATGAATTTGAACACAACCTGCACCCAACATTAAGTAATCTCGGACCTGCACCAATGCTGCTGTCCTCCTCCACGGAAGTCTTCTTGGCACGGCCACTGGACTTACGTTTAGCCTACATGACAACAGATTATAGGTCTCATAGCAGATCTAAGGTCAGTGTAGTGTCTCCTAATGCTTTAAGGTTAGGATTTAGTGATAGTAAACTAATCCTAGATCTGTGCCTAAGTAGACAGAGGATGTGTAAAGGACAGCATATTTCTTACCTTGCCTCCTGTCCTGTTCTTGTTGGTCTCATGTGTCTCTGTTTCGTCCTTCATATTCTCCACAACTTTATTTTGGTCATCCGGATGATCCTCCCAATTCACGTTCTAGTGGATAAATGAGAGGTCAATATCAGTCCAAGGTTGTGACTTTATGAAACAAATGATTCTCTCCTATTTCAAACAAAACGGCAATAGTGGTCAGATTTCAGTCCATGGATTAAACCAGTGAGACCTATTGCTGTGGTAGTGCCAGCACCATACCACCCTGCATACCACTGCTGGCTTGCTTCTGAAGCTAAGCAGGGTTGGTCCTGGTCAGTCCCTGGATGGGAGACCAGATGCTGCTGGAAGTGGTATTGGAGGGCCAGTAGGAGGCACTCTTTCCTCTGGTCTAATAAAATATCCCAATGCCCCAGGGCAGTGATTGGGGACACTGCCCTGTGTGTAGGGTGCCGTCTTTCGGATGGGACGTTAAACGGGTGTCCTGACTCTGAGATCATTAAAGATCCCATGGCACTTATCGTAAGAGTAGGGGTGTTAACCCCGGTGTCCTGGCTAAATTCCCAAACTGGCCCTCAAACCATCATGGTCACCTAATAATCCCCAGTTTACAATTGGCTCATTCATCCCCCTCCTCTCCCCTGTAACTATTCCCCAGGTCGTTGCTGCAAATGAGAACGTGTTCTCAGTCAACTTACCTGGTAAAATAAAATAAATAAATAAAAAGTGACCTACTATATTGTTAGTAATTTCTCCTCTAAACTCAAAATAGGCTAAATGAACCTTACCTTGCTGTCGTCTGACATGATGTGTAGCTTATTGTTGTAGGCTGTTTAGAGGTAATACTAATACTTCCTTTGAAAAAACGTCAGTGAACCATCGGCAGACAACTGAAGTGAATATGAACGTCCTTGAATTATGCCAAAGCATTGTTGAATACTCGATTCCGATTGGCTGAAGCCAGGGCATTCTTCAAAGATGTCATACACACATGATGTCACAATTAGGCCTAAGTCTAATGTCTATATGAATTGTCAATGCCATTAGAAAACAGATCATAGCTTGTCAAAGTTCTGCCAAACGAAAATATTTGTAAGTGCACGTTGTTGCATTTAATGTATGGTTTATCAAGCATCCTCATTCATCACCATGCACAAACACGTAACTCGCTGCAATCCATTAGCTACAATTCTGAGGTTGCAAAGCTGCAAAACGAGGACATGCAATAAATTATAACCACTTGCACTTACAATAATTTAAAATCAATGACGTTCTAGGGGGCTTTAACTATTTCAGAACTATTGTCCGCTGCATAGTGCTGACACGTTTCAAGGCGTCAGGGAACCGTGCCATGGTGCTGAAATGTTTCGAGTCTGGGCAGCACCTGAGACCGCGGCATGGTGCTGAAATGGAGCAGGGCTCAGTTCTACGGGTATCTATCTCATGCTGATTTTCCTGCTAGCCTATGTATAACGATACTATAATTACATTATTTTCATCCATCCGTCAACACAAATGGCATGTCAACGTTTCCCAAACAATAATGCAATGAAGCCAAGCCGAGATGTATGATTCTTCATCCAGAGGACGAAGCACCACTGTATCATCTAAAACCTTCAGAGAGATCCCTTAAAACTGCAGTATAAATTCCCCACAGCTGTTATGGTAGCTAGGTAATTTAGCAAGACATGGACGAATCCAACACATAGCGTTTCTACTGAGGTGACTGACTGTCATGTTGCTAGTTCTAATGACGCTATTAAAACAAGAATAGTTATTTGTAATTGCTCTGAGAGCTAGTCATTGCAGAGCCCAGCTACACATCCTGCTTGCTGGGCTCATTATGGACAGCCAATGAGCAGTTCAGGTAAAAAAGTCATCCAGATCTGATCCCTAAAGAATACATGCTACTAGGACACTGTAGCAACCTGCCGGCCTGCACAATCCTCCATGGCACTAATGCTACACGCGTAGTATGGTATGCTAACATCCCACAACAATTACCCAATTGAATTACTTGCCTAAACTTCCAATCATACTTATTTTCTAATATCAACCACGGTTTCTGCACTTAAGGCAGACTTGGTATTAGAACAAGATGGAATTAGGAAAACTCTAAACCTCGTTAAACGTAGGCTAAAATTAACCTTACCTGGCTGTCGTCAGCCATTATGTGTAGCCCGTTAATTAAGGGTCTGCGCCTGTAATACTGTAGCTGTTCTGATAGGCTACTGTAGCTGCTCTGTAACTGTTAAACTAGTCTAATCTAATCGTTGAAAACCCGTCAGTGAACCGTCCTCAAACACAATGAACTGATGTCAATATGGAAATTAACCTTCACATAAAGATATCAAATACATGACGTCAGATATGCCTAGAGGTATTGTTGACTTACTCAGAATACAGGATGGAGGCCAAGATGGCGTCGCTGTGACTTCAGAGCAATATTGAGGGTTAGGTGGTTAACAGTCAAATATTGGCTATTAATATTGAAATAAACTAACTATAACTTTTTTTATGGACATGGGATAAGTTTAGAGTTCGTTTTTGTCAAGTTGAATGGGAAGAACACGACAGAAAGACAAAAGTAGACGAAATATCCAAGTCTCACAGAAGACGGCTGACATGCTAGCTAGCCACAACGAGAACCAGAGCAGCATGGATACACAAGAAGCCGCGAACTCAAGCAAGAGAAAGAACAAAACTGACCAGGAGGAAATCCTTGCAACCTCTTTACCTCAGACCCCAAGTAAAAATCCACCGGTGAAAAAAGTAAAAGAAAACATTTCCATGTCGGAACTTTTCTCTGCAATCCAGTCCCTGTCTACTAAACAAGACGCCACGCTCTCCAAAGTGTCCCTCATAGAGCTGGCTACAGAATAAACATTAAAGAAGATAGATAATTTGTCAGAATCTGTCAACTACACAAAATTGTGAGCGAGAACAAGGATAAAATAACGTTCCTAGAGAATGAGCTGAAGAAAATGCAATCCAAAAATAATGAGCTGTGTGAGAATGTAGCTGAACTTCAAAGGTACTCTCGCAGGTGGAATCTGAAAATCCAAAGGGAGAGGATATTAGAGAAGTAGTCATTAATATCCTGGGAAAAGTGGCACCATGCATCAAAGACAGGCTAAGAGACGTGATTGATGTGGTACATCGACTTGGGAAACGAAGATCTGATGGACACCCTCGTAATATCATATTGCGCTTAACTATGCGCCATTACAGGGACATCATATGGAAAATGGCCAAGGGGAACAAGTTTCTGGACGAGAAGAAACTCCGCATCAAAGAAGCTCTGATACCGCAGGATCAGGCTGCCAGAGAGAAACTGTGGCCGCTTATACAGAAGCCGCGACAAGAGGGAAAGAAGGCGGGGTTCAAGGGCCCACACGTGTTTATCGAAGGAAGAATGATTACTGGGTAACTCTGTTGACATTAACCAAATTTGAACTGTGAGTACTACCATGAGTACAGTTAATGTACTGCCAATTATATATGTACCGTTCGAACTACAACTGATGAACACTTGCCAAGAAAAGGAAGTAAATAGATTTGTTATTCTGTTAACCACCGCTACCTCAGCTGAGCGTAGTTTTCCGTCAGGGTAATCCTCTCAAGGTTCACTGATTGTTTTATTGTTCACATTAATACTTGTTATCTAATTTGTGTTCTTTCTTTTTTAATGCAGGAGTTCGTTTTCAATTCACTCAATATCGTTAGTCTGAATGCTAGGGGTTTGAGAAATCCTACAAAAAGGAAAGCTTTATTTTTATACTGTAAACGCAGTAATGCAGATTTTGTCCTTCTTCAGGAAACTCATTCGGGTGAAAGTGATTTGAAATTTTGGAAAGCACAATGGGGACATATGGCCTATTTCAGTCATGGATCAAATCATTCTGCTGGTGTTTTGACACTTATTCACAAGTTTAAAGGTGACATTCTAGAATCCACATCTTCACAAGATGGCAGATGGGTCATAGTAACTGTTAAACTTGACAATGCTATTTTCATCATCTGTAATGTATACGGACATAACTCACATGCACCTAATAAGACCCTTTTTGCCCAATTTACCAGGAAAGTACAGGATTTAAGCAACAAATTCTCAGAGGCTTTTCTAATTATTTCAGGAGATTTTAATGTAACACCTGATGCATCTGTTGATCGTTTTCTTCCTAGAACGAGTCAAAACCCTCAAAATAGTAACATTATTATTACATTATGCAAGGATCTCTGTGTTGAGGATGCCTGGCGTTATTTCAATCTGGAAGCTAAGGGTTAGTAGCACAGAACTATTTATATCTTTGTAAAACATGCAAATTACTTTAATAACATGTTCACCAAATCCAAAAAGTAGAAGAGAAATTCATGTTAAATTGTGTCAAAGGCTTTACAGAAGTCCAGAAATAGGACAACCACATCTGAGTCAATTGCATCTGAATAATCTATAAGGTCCAAGACTAAACGAATGTTAGAGCTTATGTGACGGCCCTTCATAAATCCTGTTTGAGTCTCATTTATAATGGTATCTATTCCTTTCTTTAATCTTTTGGTATAAACCAGAGCAATCAATTTGTAATCAACATTTAATAAAGTAATTGGTCTCCAATTGTCAATAAGAGAAGGGTCTTTATCAGTCTTCGGAATCAATGAAATAAGGCCCTGTTTCATAGTAGAGACCATTTCCCCATTTTTAATGCAATCTTGAAACATATTGAAAATCGGGTCTTCTAGCAACTCCCAAAACTGTCTATAGAATTCAACTGACAGGCCATCGGGGCCAGGTGATTTCCCTTTTTTCATTGAATTCAGAGCCTCTCTAATTTCTCCAATTGACACAGGTGAATCGCAAACTGAGTGGAAATCATCCTCAATTACAGGGACATAATTCTGAATGTAGCAAATGTAGCTTTCACAACCATCTTCCTGAAATTGAGAGCTGTAAAGGTTTTCATAAAAGGAATTGACAAATGATGATATTGTAATGGGATCTTTGCATAAAACATTGTTAATTCTTCAGATAGATTATCTTTCTTTAGAAAACTGTCAAGCTTGCTCATCATCTCCTTTTCTCTATGGTTCTTTAATTGCATCAGCTCTTTGGCGCATTTAATGGCTACCACTGACTTTATATTTGAAAAATTCCCATCTACTTCCATGACCCAAGTCTTTTCTTGCAAAAATATCTTTAGCTAATGATTTGATGTTTTCAATGAGAGCAGTATCTTTAAGAAGTGTATTGTTTAATTTCCAATATCCTCGAGCACCTTTTGATTTTTTAGTAGCTTGTAAATTCAGGGAAATCAAGTGATGATCAGAAAAGGGAGCCAACTGATGATCTACATCTATAACAAATTGTAACAAAAAAGGGGAAATTAGGAATAAATCTATTCTAGATTTACGTGACATAGTTTTGTTGGTCCAGGTATAACCCTTAATACTTCCAAAAGATTTAGTATCAACAGAAGTGTATGACAGGGATGCCCAATTTTGCCATTTTTATTTATTTTGGTTGTGGAACTTCTATCTCTAGATATTCTGAATGATGCAAATTTGTATGGCTTAACCATTTTTAACAAAGAAATCAAAATTTCCCAACTGGCTGATGATACTACTCTTTTCTTAAGAGACAAAGACCAGGTTGCACATGCCCTTAATGCTATAACTGCATTTTCTATTGCATCAGGATTAATGCTGAATGTTTCTAAATGTGAAATCTTATGTTTATTTGACTCTGATGATACAGAAATTAAAAATATTCCTGTAAAGGACTGTGTTAAATATTTAGGAATACATCTGTCAAAAAAACACTTAGTCAGACAGCATTTGAATTTCTCTCCTAAAATTAAGAGAATTAAAAATATATTTAATAATTGGCTACAAAGAGATCTTTCTATACTTGGGAGAGTACTTCTGTCCAAGGCAGAGGGACTGTCTCGTTTTGTGTACCCCTCATTATCGTTATGTGTAAATCCAGCTACTTGTAAGAGATCAATAAGACCTTTCTTGACTTCATCTGGAAAAATAAGTCTCACAAACTAAACTAATCTTTCCTTTCTAACAAAAGAGCTGAAGGCGGTCTAGAAGTGTTGGATTTTGTTGACATAAATAACACTTTCAAGATAAACTGGTTGAAAAAATGTTTGATCAATACTGATTCAATATGGTATTTCATTCCAAATAATGTGTTTAATAAATTGGGAGGACTTCAATTTTTACTGAAATGTAATTATATTCCTGAAAGATTACCTGCTAAATAGGCTAGGTTTCACCAACAAGCTTTACTGGCCTGGAAAATATGTTTCCTGCACAATTTTTCCCCTCATAAAGCTATTTTGTGGAATAATTCAGACATAACTGTAAGGAATAAGTCATTGTTCTACCCCAGCTGGCATGAGAGGAATATTGACTTTGTTCTTGATATTTTCGACAACAAGGGTAATATTCTCACATATGAACAATTTATAACATTGAAAGAGTTTCCAATACCTTTCAGAGAGTTTATTTCTGTGATCAAAGCCGTTCCCAGTGGTCTAACTACACTTATGAAAAGTCATCTTAGTTTTGGGAATGATCACAAAGTTTATCCAGAACTCAGATTGGAAGGCGTGGGCTTACTTGAGAGATCTTGTTGTAATAAATATATGAGACAAATTCTTCATTCACAAAACCAACTTACACAGAGAGCAAAGTTTTTCTGGAACATGCTTATTCCTGACATTGTCTGGAAAAATGCATGGTTAAGGCCTTACAAATACTGTATACCAAACAAAGTTAAGGAAGTGCACTTCAAAATTTTACATAAGATATATCCATGTAATTCTATGATTTCCAAATTTGTGGCTATTGATGATATCTGCATTTTCTGTGAAAAAGAAGGTGAGAATCTGTCTTTGAATGTAAATTTGTGTCAGAATTTTGGGAAAACTTTGCAAAGTACTTATTTAACATAATGAACACTGCCTATAATTTTAACATAAAATATATAATATGTTACTATTGCAATGATAACAAAACCACTGAAATGATAGTTAATTTTTTTATTCTTGTTGCCAAATACTTTATACACAAACAAAAATTCCAAAATTCTATACCAAAATTACCAATTTTTCTGATTTAATTTAATTTTCTTATTAAAACATTAACCCTGGTGAATAACAACAAGAATAACATCTTCATGAATCATTATAATAAGATATTTTCAGAGTGAATATAATTTAACTTAAATTGTTTATTTTTTGTATTTTATTTGTATTTATATTTTTTGTATGTTTGAGCATTGTTAATACCTGTGTTTGGTTTGCTAGACATGTTTGATGTAGCAATGTAAGTTGATTTTTGTATTATGAATAAAATACATTTATTAAAAAATAAAAAATAAAATTTTTAAAATTAAAAAAACATAGGGCGGCGCATAATTGGCCCATCGTTATCCGGGTTTGGCCGTCATTGTAAATAAGAATTTGTTCTTAACTGACTTGCCTATCTATATGATGGTTAAATAAATAAAAAAATGCAATACAAAAAAAAATGTATATATTAGCATGTGAAGTAGCTGTAAAATCGCCTAAACCAACTATCAATGTAGGAGTCTTAAAATCTCACCAGGGGCTCGCAGTGTGACATTCGCAACGACACCCTGGACTAAAGAGGCAGACAAATAGGAGAGACCCTCCGTTAAATTACACATTTCTCGGTGTAGGAATATCGCAACCTCCCACGTTATGACATCGGCCGGTATTGAAATCTGACATGTACAGTTTAGGGGAGTAATGGATTACATGTAATGTAATCGGTTACATGTAAGGGACTACAAAAAATTCAAACTGTAATCTGTTACATTACCAGCAAAAATATTGTAATCAGATTAACCCAATAATGGTTGAATTCAATAAATTTAAGCTGCCTATCAATCATTGTTTTTGAAACCAGTGGAAAGCCAATGAAAAATGTGCTCTTGCAACCACTGCATAGTGCGGATCCAAGCCTATGGAATAAAAGTGGGGCTTTTATTGCTCAATGTAATTCATGCTGATAATTTAAAAAATATCCATTGTCCTAATGGACACATGCTTGAACTTGTACATTTTTGATAGACTTAAATGGGCAATCTGTAGTGGCTACATCCATTTTTGGATTTATAAATTAGAATTATATATCCATTGATTTTTGAAGAATATAATTTATAAATGCCTCATGAGCTTAGAACCCAAAATATTATCTTGTTATATTTCAATGTTTATGAATGTTGTAAATGTAAACAAACACTGTATATAGCCTCATAACATGGTTAAAAACATTTTTATATCATGGATGGTCAGTCCTTGCATCCATAGCTCTGTCTATTAATCTGAGAGTGGTTACATTTCTCCAGGCTCATCCCTCAGCCTTTTACCAAAACAGAGGCAGGATGTCCATTTTATTGTTTCATCTGTGGATTTGCCCTTTGAACAGCTGCATATTATCAAGATATCAGTGTCACCAACAAAAAGCTAAACAATAGGCCTATAGCAAATGCAGCATATGGCATTAATTTTTCACATGTAAATAGCACTTTTCAATAGTGCTCAAAGCATGCAATTCCATGAGCTCAACAACTCGAATCAATGAGCCAAATCAGTCCTCCTTGACAACAAAATCATAAACAGAGATAGGGTTGGCTAATAAGTCCGTAGCTCAGTTACAACAATTTGACTAATCTATACTTCCACATTTCCAAGTTCTATTCTTGAAGATCAAGGGGTATAACATTTATTGGAATGACTGGAATTCTGTTAGACTTTGGTTTTTAATGTAAATAGATAATTTAATCATATTATATGTAGTAGAAAGTGATGGGTTAGAAGAAGCCTACATTACCAACCCATTAAGTAACATTTTACATCCATATATGGCCAGCTATGTAAACTTTAACATTGAACAACATCTATTGCAGGATAAATCAATTGGTAACATACATTTTTGTCTTCTTCGAATGCCTCTTAAGGGGAAAGTAAACTAAAAGTTACAGCATGTAATCAGATTATGTTACTGAGTTTGGGTAATCTAAAATCACGTCACTGATTACATTTTTTTACAGATAACTAGTAACTAACGGATTACATTTAGAAAGTAACCTACCCAACCCTGGACATGTATGATATACGTTTTAATGATCAAAAAGTTGTGTTCCTATTAACTTCCAGCATAGATAGAACATCGCTCAGAGATGCACAAAAACAATATAATAATCAAAATGGGTGAATCTTTCCTTTTAAAGGTGCAAATGACAGAAAATCCAAACTAGAATTCTATGTTGTACTGTTTAAAAGTCAACCATGCATTCAACCACTAGATGGGGCTAAATAGCCACTAACACTAAGAAATTGAGTTTTGCGTTGATGTTCATTATGTTCGACGTTAATGAAGATGACTGTCAGAGCAGAGTGAGGGCTAGGGGATTCCTCCCTTTGAAAATGAGAGGAAACATTTGGAAACTCTGAGCTTGGTACACGACAAGGTGACACTGAATTGTTTGGCTTTTTTTTTAATCCATTTTTTCTATTTCTTTTGTTCGCAGCATGGTTGGGAAGGGCCCACCAGTCAGCATTTCACTGTTAGCCTACACCTGTTGTTTACAAAGCATGTGACAAATATAATTTGATTTGATTTGAAATGGAGTCTGGGTGAGATTGTGGAGAGATCGGTTGGTTGGCTCTCTGGCCGCTGGTATAAAGTAGTACGCTATACAGAGAATAGGGTGGGATTTCAGATGCAGCCACTGCCATTTTCCAGAAGGTGACCCCCTCCATGTCTCTGTCCTATGGGGACTAACCAACCGATCTCTCAGCCATCCTCTCCATTCTACTCAGAGGACTCATAAAGTGAAGTATATAGTAGATGAGAGGTTATTGGAGCTCTGTAGACAGCAGACCTGGCTTCAAATATTACTTCAAATCTTTCAAATACTTAACTGTTGATTTGGCCTGCCTGTGGTTCTAGATGGACTGGGTTTACAGCTGTGCGACTATTCTACTGGTTCCATTGCGCCAGGCAAGCTCAATAACGCTCAAATAAAGAATTTGAAGGGATTTCAAATAGTATTTGAACCCAGGTCTGCCTGTCACTGTGCTGTCCTGAGAGGGTTGCTGTGGTAATTGGCCATGATCGATGGGACGGGTCTCCCCCTTAGGCCTAGGCTGCACACTGAAGGAGGTGGGAGAGAGGAGTGGATGCTCGGAGAGAGAGAGGGGCGGTGGAGATACTAGAGGAGAGAGATGGGGAGAAGATATGAGGGGGGAGATACTAGAGGAGAGAGGGGAAAGATACTAGAGGAGAGAGAGGGGGGAAGATAGAGGTAAGATATTAGAGGGAGAGGGGGGGAGATAGAGGAGGGAAGATATTAGAGGGAGAGAGGGGGAGATAGAGGAGGGAAGATATTAGAGGGAGAGAGAGAGAAGATATTAGAGAGAGAGAGGGGGTAGATGGGGGAAGATAGAGAGAGAAGTGGGGGAAAGATTCTAGAGGAGAGAGAGGGGGTGGTGATATTACAGAGAGAAAGGGGGGAAGATAGTAGAGGAGAGGGGGAGGGGGAAGATAGAGGAAGAGTGAGAGAGGGGAAGATATTAGAGAGAGAAAGGGGGGAAGATACTAGAGAGAGTGGCAGATAGGGGAAGATAGAGAGGGGGAGATACTACTGGAGGGAGAGGGGGGGTGAATAACTAGACTATTGGAGGGGGTAGCGAGGGAGCAAAGAGTGATGGTCTGTCTGCCCTGGAGGGAGTAAAATGATGCAACAACCCTTAATCAAGAACGATTGGATTGGAGCAGTTAACTGAGCTTGTAACCACATTACCCCTGACCCTAACCCCACTACCACCTCCCTCCTAGTCCCTCCACCTGCCTCCCTCGGGTGCAGGGCAGTGAGGACACAGATACATGCAGCCCAGGGGGGCTAAGGTGTGGTACTACAGAGATCAATCCACCACTGGTCTGGAGGTGGGTGGCATGACATCATCATTCAGTCTGGGTAGGTGGGTGCAGCTCGCCTCTATCTCTCTCCCCTAAAGGTCAACAAAGCAAGGGAGGGATGTCCTCAAGCTTCTGCTTCTTTAACAAGTGTTCAATTCAACAGCCCTGCTATACCCACACATACTGACATTTTAACAGGAATTTCATGATGGGTGAAACGTAATAATGTTAATTGAACCGTTCGGTTGTATGCCTCTTATTTGCGTGCTGCGTCTCAAAGTTCTGGAAATCAGAGGCCCTTTTTATTTGTTTGTATTACCAGACCTGCTTTGAGATGGTGCAGTTATCACCTGATATTCTTTTCGACTGGACAGGGTGTCCTTACTCCAAGACCATCATTGTGTTGTAACAATAATACATTTTTCCTTCATTTAGCTAAATCTGTATCACAATCCATTTTAATGAGTAACTTATATCTAATCACTTCCATAGCTGCCCCGCTCCTTGTGTTACTCTGTACTCATTGACGGTCGACCTCAAACGTACCCTAATGATCTAATTCCAACCACTGCCTGAGTGATTCTTAAATTATTTTTTATTTTTTTAAATCAGTCATCGCAGCTTTGTTTGGGAACTGTGATCTATTTTTGCCCGCTGCTGTTACAGCATGTTCTGCTGTTACAGTACATTCTGGTGTTTGGAGGCCAATCCAGGAAAAGAGGTGACGTCATGATGCTATCGCTTACAATGCTCTCTCTCAACTCCCAGATGTACACACGTGTGTGTGTGTGTGTGTGTGTGTGTGTGTGTGTGTGTGTGTGTGTGTGTGTGTGTGTGTGTGTGTGTGTGTGTGTGTGTGTGTGTGTGTGTGTGTGTCTCGTGAGAGATGACCTCATCACTGCACTCCATTAAAAAAACATCTATGTAATTTAGCTCAAATTTTTGCCCCATTGTGACCCCTACTACAAAAGCAGATCCATATTTAGTATGACATACAGTACTGTACGATATCAGTGTTGTGTTCTGTGTTTATATCAGAGATAGAATAGTGCTGGATGTACAGTATGAGATGATTAGCTTTAGGGTGTTCTACAAGGCTATAGTTATGTCATCCATTTCCTCCACTTCCTCTATTAAAGATCCATTAACTGGTTGAGGAGAACCTTGCACAGTACATCTGTCACCCCTGACATCACCTCACAAGAATATTGTGTATAACCCTCCGGAAATGAAATCCATTACCCCATTCCCCTTAATGGAGCTTCTGAATGAGCGTTGTGTGCTACCGCGTTGTGTCCTCTCCAAAGGCCTTGAAGAATGTTCTGTGGTCTTCTAATCACATCCGTAACACCAAACGTGGATGGGTCATGAGATGTATGCCTGAAAAGGAAGGTCTATCTGAGAATTCACCGGCATGTGTCTAATAAAATACAACAACATCTCACAGTTAGGAGAGGCCCAGTGTGTCACCTTCCCTTCTCTGTTGTAGCCCACAAACCCATCGTTTCAGGATGGATCCTTGACTGACAGCCGTGAGCTGCTGTCTGATGCTGACTATTCCATTCATCCACCAAGTGACCGTGGCAGCTGACGCTTCTCCCCAAAAGTGACCCCCCCAACCCCCAACCCGCCAAACCCTGGGGACAGGGGCAGCCCAGACCACCCTCCATGGTGCCCTGCCTTGGGGGCCTCTTCTGGGGGGTAGTTGGGTGGGGGGCAGGCGACCAGCCCCAACCGTGATTTTTAGACACAGCCGACAGTCTGCCATCTCAGTTTACATACGGCGGATTCACAAATAGCACATTGTCCTCAGAGACAAACGGCAATCACCAGCGGACCTGTGATCAGATCAGAGGCGTGAGGAGAGAGGAGTGGCGTGTGTGCGTGTCCTTACAGGCTGGGGTTTGAGTCATACTGGAGAAGTGACATAGTAGGGTACTACTGATGCATTCTGTTGTTGCATACCATGTGTGTGCACGTGTTAGTGTATAGCTGTGTGTGCATGTGTCTGCCTTGTTATTTTGCAATTTAGAGAGTCATGATGACAATAGCCAATGATATATACACAGCAATATGCTTGTTGTGGTCACTGACATGAGTGAGTGACACCTGAATGTTACAGTATGCTACTGAGGAAGGCTTAGGGCATTGTGCTGTGCACTGACTGGATGGAGATAGTAATCCCTCAGCCCTTAGAGAGACAGTTTTAATATTACCACTCCTAACATTATTTCTAGAAGGACTAGTGGAAAGCCGCGTCAAGAGAGGCGCCCGTTTGAAATGCGAGCTGGCTGATACACTGCCCGCCAGAATGCCTGTTGTTACTGAAAAACCTACCAGGCCTGCCAAAGTCCTCCGGTGGGGGGTGGGGTGGGGGGGGGGGGGGAGCAACGTCCCCACTCGCACCGCCCGCCCGTTCTCTCTCACTCTCATCTAAACACGTCTGTCATCGTTCGTCGTAGAGCATTCCGATGCCGGTGCCAATTCATGGACGTCAATGGAACGCTGTGCTGCAATCCAACCTTCCAGTTATGCTCTTCCTCATGCCGTCTAGCCTAGAGACAGGCTGAGTTCCAATGCTTTTAAATGGGCCAATGGCACGCTGTCCTCATGACCTCTGATCTCAAACAACTAAGTGAAATCAAAGTGGCTGGCCATGCGCCCACAACATTAAGTGCATGATATTAAATGCCCACAGTCACTAACCATTGGTTCCACCTCTTATTGGTTCCCACCTATCGCGTCTAATTTTAGTCATTTTATATCAGTGGTCACTAAGGAGTGGACGGACAGGTTTAAGATGAAAACAGGTGTACCAGGATCATAAGTCTCACTATACCAGTGATGTCAATGACTCACACTACTAACCATTGGTTCCCACCTTTGGTTACCCACCTATCGTCTTATTTTAGATCACTGGTCACTGGTCACTAAGGAGTGGACAGATAGGTTTAAGATTGAGTCGGGTGTAGTAGGTTATCTTAGGTCTGGGTCAGATATGCATTGAACCCTTTTTTTTTGGTTAGGGTTGGTCTCGGGAAGAGCTGATCCTGGATCTGTGCTTAGAAAGCAACGCCTTCCATTATTTAGTACACAGGCAGTGTGTGTTTGTGTGTGTGTGCGTGCATGCCTGTGTTTGTGTGGTAAAGAGAGATGGGAAGGTGACGACCTCTCCAATAGATCTTTTCTCTTCTCCGTCACTCCAAGGTATCCAGCTGTGTGATGACCTAACAATAGGACCTGTCATAGAACATCTCAGGAAAGAAAAAGACACACACACACACATCACTAGAAAGAATGGTGGTGAGACAGCATATGGAAGATAAGGTGGTTGACTCTATTTCCCAGTTCTTTCCATAGTCCTGCTTTCATGAAATCTCTAATGAATTTTACTATGATATTACAGTTCAGATGCATTTTCCTTTTCTTGTGTTAATAGTTTCTGAAGAACAATATAAGGTATCCATTGATGAGTTTAAACAAATGAGTTTAATCAAAATTAGGATGAGTCAAACATTCCATGAAAGGCCAGTGTCATACCGACCGCCATCCGCCATAATCTAGGAGTCTGTCATTCTATTCCACACCGACCTCAACAAACCATTTCTGTATGGACCTTGCTTCGTGCACAGGGGCATTGTCATGCTGAAACAGTAAAGGGCCTTCTTCAAACTGTTGCCACAAAGTTGGAAGCACAGAATGGTCTAGAATGTCATTGTATGCTGTAGCGTTAAGATTTCCCTTCACTGGAACTAAGGGGCCTAGCCCGAACCATGAAAAATAGCCCCATACCATTATTCCTCCTCCACCAAACTTTACAGTTGGCACTATGCTTTGGGCAGGAAGCATTCTCCTGGCATCTGCCAAACCCAGATTTGTCCGCCAGACGGTGAAGCGTGATTCATCACTCCAGAGAACACGTTTCCACTGCTCCAGAGTCCAATGGCGGCGAACTTACCACTCCAGCCGACTCATTGCGTCTGGTGATCTTAGGCTTGTGTGCGGCTGCTCCGCCTTGGAAACCCATTTCATGAAGCTCCTGATGAAAAGTTATTGTGCTGATGTTGCTTCCAGAGGCTGTTTGGAACTCAGTAGTGAGTGTTGCAACCGAGGACAGAATATTTTTACGTGCTATGTACATCAGCACTCGGCGGTCTCATTCTGTGAGCTTGTGTGGCCTACCACTTCGTGCTGAGTCTGTGTTGCTCCTAGATGTTTCCAATTCACAATAACAGCACTTAAAGGTTGACCGGGGCAGCTCTAGCAGCGCAGAAATTTGACAAACTGACTTGCTGGAAAGGTGGCATCCTATGATGGTGCCACATTGAAAGTCATTGAGCTCTTCAGTAAGGCCATTCTACTGCCAGTGTTTGTCTGTGTGCATGATTTTATACACCTGTCAGCAACGGGTGTGGCTGAAATAGACAAATCCACTAATTTGAAGGGGTGTCCACATACTTTTGTATATATAGTGTATATCAGCAAATGCACACATTCTTTTGCAATCAAGTAATCAAAATAACTTGTAAAGGTTCTGATTCAAATAGGTTTGATAAATTGATTACAATTATGCTATGCTTACACTGATAGTCTGTCTGGCACAGAACATGTGCATTGTTTTATCTCTGTGTTTATCAGATATGATGGTGCCATAATGCAAATATTTGCCTAAGGGTGGCTGCCAGCTTTGCAAACAAATTAATATACAGTATTTGGACAGTGAGTTGCAGTCTGTAAAAGTACAGCCAGAACAAGAGAGAGCAAACAGACACCGTTGCTGCTCTAAAACAGCAAAGTAATCAAATTTGCTGACAATTTTATTCTAATTCAGGGCTCCTCCGAGAGTCCTTGTCTTTCCTCCTCAACTGCTCCCAACACGCTCGCGCATCGCACTGTTTTCCCAGATTTCACTTCACATTCACATGCAGCTTGCTCTCGCCTCACTCAGACATTCTGTCGCCAGCCCCGTGACGTAACCTGCGCTAGTAACTTCCACTTTCAGCGGTTTTCCTCCGCCGCTAGTAGTCCTGAGGAGAATCTAGTTCCACCGGCTTGTCTCTGTTTGCTGCCGGCGGCTATTCCCTCCAATTTGCCAAATAGCCATGTCAAACTTGACCGGTGAAAATTCTTGACCAGTAAAAATTCTACGAAATTCTACGAAATCTTTCATCTCAAAAGGAAGATCTATTTAGCCTATTTCTCATAAATTATGTCAATGGTAACTTTATGACAATGACAGGTTCACTGTCATCATGGCATAGGCCTATTATATTCTGTTCTATTCCAGTATGTTATATTCTATTGTAGTCTATCATGTCATATTCTATTGTATTCTATTCTTCTTTGCTTCATTTTCTTACAGGCTTCCAGATGTAGGCTAGGCTATGGTGCACTATCCCACAATTGTAAACGATCAGTAATTATTATTAGCCTATGTATTGAGCCTATTTATCAATTCAGTCAATACATATAAAATGGGTTTATGTCTGCAGTCTAGTATCATCTCTCTCACACAAATCTGAGCGAGGAAATTAAACTTAATGTTCCTGTCGTCCAGCCTGCCTGCTGCCTGCCTGATACCCTAACGTCTATTTTCATGCATTAGCATGCAGTATTAATGAGATGGTTTGATGAATCGTTGCAGCTTCGTTCTCTCTGACAGTGCAACTATCAAAATGAGGGTTGATACAAACTAAGCCGTCTTTCCCCACATTTAACACAGGCCCATTGTTGTTAAGTTGTAACACAGCTGTCATTCTCCACTTTACTTTAAAACACTGTCTTTAGACCTAGGCCCTGGAGCAAGGTGTTCATTTGAGATGGTAGCCTATATGAGGACATGACAGAACATGCTCTTTGTGTTGACACTTGCCTTAGACACTTTAGTTCTCCCGACTACATAAATAGTGCTTATCGCGCCACAATCAAAGAAGGGGAACTAAGAACAAGCTTAGCACAGATCAGTTCAAGAGTTCAGATCAGTTCCATCAGATAACCACACCAGTGTTATCGCTCTTTCTCTCATATTTGCAAGAGATTACTGATCCAGTTCTGAGACAGAAGGTGTATTTTTAACTTGCGGTGATAATAGGCTTATATTAGGTCTACAGTAAATTGGCATATTCTGGTTATTGAATATATACTGAACAAAAATATAAACGCACCATGTAAAGTGCTGATCCGATGTTTCGTGAGCTGAAATAAAAGATCCCAGAAATGTTCCATGTGCACAAAAAGCTTATTTCTCTTAAATGTTGTGCACAAATTTGTTTACATCCCTGTTAGTGAGCATTTCTCATTTACCAAGATAATTTGTCCACCTGACAGGTGTGGCATATGAATAAGTTGATTAAACAGCACGATCATTACACCGGTGCACCTTGTGCTGGGGGAAATAAAAGGCCACTCTAAAATGTGCAGTTTTGTCACAACACAATGCCACAAATGTCTCAAGTTTTGAGGGAGTGTGAAATTGGCATGCTGACTGCAGGAATGTCCACCAGAGCTGTTGGCAGAAAATTACGTGTTAATTTCTCTACCATAAGTCACCTCCAACGTCGTTTTAGAGAATTTGGCAGTACGTCCAACCGTTCTCACAACCGCTGACCACATTGTAACCACACCAGCCCAGGACCTCCACATCCGGCTTCATCACCTGAGGGATCGTCTGAGACCATATATATTTCTGTCTATAATAAAGCCCCTTTGTGGGGGAAAATTTATTCTGATTGCCTGGGCCTGGCTCCCAAGTGGGTGGGCCTATGCCCTCCCAGGCACACCCATGGCTGCGCCCTGCCCAGTCATGTAAAATCCATAGATTAGGGCCTAATTTATTTATTTTAATTGACTGATATCCTTATATGAACTGTAACTCAGTAAAATCTTTGAAATTGTTGCATGTTGTGTTTATATTTTTGTTCAGTATAATATAAGAATGTATGTGTTTACACCCTTGACTGTAAGTAACTTTGAATAAAAGCGTCTGCTAAATGGCATATACTATTATGTTATAAAGTATTACACCAGAATAACCTACGTTTTTGTGTCAGTTATATGCATTTATTTATAATTCATTCAATGCATTCCTTCGACAAGAAATGATCAGTCTTTATTTACAGTGTGTGAATGTGTGTGGCCATTTTGTTGAATCAGCAATACATTAATGGCAATAAATGTATCTTTAGAAAAAATGCAACTGTTCATCAAAAACAGCTGTGCCAATCCATCTGCAAGAATGTTCTGCTATCTAATCACAATGAATCAAACCCTCAAACATGTTCACAGCTTCGTAAAATAAATATGCTAACTGTACTTCTTTTCTCATTCACGCAATTTGCACATAAAAGATGCAGCACATAACTGTATCTTTTAACGACAAACATAGGATTCAAATGAGTATATAGTCCTCTACAGGCAATCAACTTGGCGCTGCTCTAGAGTCTCCACTGCCAAAATAGCAACAGAGCTAGCCCTCTTTTAAAAAACTCCACGAAATAATACATTGTTCTATAGTTTATTCCACAGTGCATGAAAATGTTAGATGTGTAAAAGTAGGTCTTGTTATTCATGGACCGCCCCAAACTGTATCCCGCGGCATGATACTGGCGCTCCGCGGAGGGTGCGACGGCCCTGCGACTCCCTGACGCCAGCGCGAGGAGACCAGAGACAGGCAGCTGTATAGTATGGAAGCGTTGAGAGCGAGCTTGATAGCTGTTTATAAGGTACTGTAAACTTTATTTTTCACCCGTCAGAACATCAACAACCTTGGGTGAATGAGTATGTTCGGTTGACTAGATCTATTGCTTATAAGAAAATAGTATTTGCAACTTTTTAAAGGGGATAGAGACAGTGAAAGTGTATTTTAAGGCTTCAAACTTTTCTGTCTATCATATTTGGCAACAGAGATTGATTGACAATTAACGTTAGTAGAATGTGGGATTCATTTCATATTTGTAACATTGTATTGTCGTGTATTCTACAGTTGGAACACGTACTTGTGAACAATATTTATAGTGTGCACAATGTGTGCATTTCAATGTGTCAGTCTGCTTTGATGGTTAACCTTTGTGATGCATTGTGTTGGTATGATGTTTGATATCAGTCTGTCCATCTGTATTTGTTGTGATTAAATCTAATATGCTACTGATGTAGGCCCCTTGTACTCAGCAATAGTATCAACATCAGATTTGTGACACACATGTTTACTTTCCATCTGTAAATGTCATGCAGATTATTTGATTTATGTTCATGCATCATGCATGTAGCAGCAAAACCAAGATGCAAAACCAAGATTTGCGATATTTAATTGGATATTAACAGTGATCTTCATCTCAACGTCAGTGTCCATTTGGAGGGAAGCTGTGTCTCATTGCTAAATTACTCATTGCTTTAAATAATCAACATAGGCTATCTATCTTTTCCATCGTGTGTGTTTGCGCGCGCGTGCACATGCATGTGTGCGTGTGTTTGCGTGCACACGTGTGTGTGTGTGTGTGTGTGTGTGTGTGTGTGTGTGTGTGTGTGTGTGTGTGTGTGTGTGTGTGTGTGTTCCATGCCTCATGGATGCAGAGCGAGCCTGTGTGTCTGTGAGACCCTGAGCAGCAGGGCCAGATCTCCTGACATCATTGAAGATGACATATCAGATTACTCAAAGGACTGGAATTTGTCCTTGTCCACGATTTAGTACAATTGTTGAATCCTGCTGCATTCTTGTCAAATTCAGGTTTGTGTTTTATTATAAATGAACAATTTGTTTCTGTTTTTTTGCGGGGCACACTGTAGACTGACACTTTTGCTTTATTCAAACTGTTAAATAGATATAAAGATTGTGATGCAATGCCTGTGTTACATAGTTATAAAGATGTGATATTTCTGGAATGGTCTGATAACAGATAGATGTTGGGTTCGCTAAAGACAGGATAAGAGAAGGAGTGAAAGGGACATGTCTACTGTATCTCTAAATCCTAGTGTTGATAGTGATATTGATAATTCATATGCAACATTATCTCAGAGAATGAGGTATTTTTCTGTGTAGTTAACACTGTAAAAATGAGTACAGTCTTAGCTTAGACATTTAACCTAGATCTTATACAGAGGAAATGGCACATTTCTCAGTTCCTCTTCTGTTCATCTATAGGTGGACATCTCCTGTATTCAGTCTGGTACAGCACATGGTGGACTTGGAGAGACATTTCCCCCTTATAGGAATAAACAAGTTCCAGTCTCCAGCCATAACATAATTCTCAGTTCAGACAGAGGTATCCTCAGAATAGCCCTTCTCTATATGTGCGACCCATCCCATCCCAGACCCCTCATGATGTATTGGCCAGAGGTGTTCTCCCCACCAGCCCAACCACCACAAACAACACTTACCCCAAATGCCTGGGATGGTTGGGATAGCTGATTGAAAGCCCATGTGTTGGTTACAGTGGGTGAGTTATGTCTGTGGCTAACGTGAGGTGTGGTGGATGTGTGTGTGTGCGCATGTGTGCGTGTGTGATAACTGACCCTAGGTTTGTGTAGACCTCCTGGGTCAATGCTGTGTCTAGTCACCAAGGGCAACACCTCTCCGTCTTCCTGTCTGTCTGGTTATAGTTGTACATAGTCCATCTGTAAACTACCCACCCAATTTACCTACCTCACCCCCCATACTGCTTTTATTTATTTATTTTTCTGCTCTTTTGCACACCAGTATCTCTTCTTGCACATGATCATCTGATGATTTATCACTCCAGTGTTAATCTGCTAAATTGTAATTACTCGATTTATTGCCTACCTCATGCCTTTTGCACACATTGTATATAGATTCTCTTTTTTTCTACCATGTTATTGACTTGTTTATTGTTTACTCCATGTGTAACTCTGTGTTGTTGTCTGTTCACACTGCTATGCTTTATCTTGGCCAGGTCGCAGTTGCAAATGAGAACTTGTTCTCAACTAGCCTACCTGGTTAAATAAAGGTGAAATAAATAAAATAAAATACATTTCTGTCTATTAGAGACTGGGGAGGTATGGTTGTTTGGGTGTTGTGGGTAGGCCTAGTTCGTGAGGGCTTGCTTGCCGAAACATTCTCTCTGCTGCTTTTTGGAGATCATTCATCGATACTTGACATCCAGTTTTGGCACTTGATGATTGTTATCTGTGTATTAATGAACACATAATACATGGAATAGATACACCTCCTCCATGGCGATGGGTCAGGCCACACAGAGTGAGAGGGAGACAGCACAACGAGGCCATACAGTCACTATTTGTGTTGGGCTGCTGAGCTGACAGTTAGAGGGAACACTCTTGTGTGAAGTGGAAGGTTTACGCGAGAGGCTAGACAGTGTGTGTATTAATGAGAATTTGCATCCCCCTTCGCTCTCCTCCCTCGTTCCTCTCTCTCTCTCCTCACTCTTCCCCCTCTCTCTCTTTCCCTCTCTCTCTCCCTCTTTCCTCCCTCTGTCTCTCTCTCCCTCTTTCCTCCCTCGGTCTCTCTGTTCACTCTTTTTCTCTCTCTCTCAGACACACTTGCACATGCACGTACACACGAACGTACACACTCACGCACGCACACACACCCTCCTCTCCCATCCCTCTCTCTATTCGTTATCTCTCTCCATCTCTTCATCCCTCTCTCCTCCTCTTTACCTCTCTTCATCCCTCTCTCCGCTCCTCTTTATCTCTCTGCATCTCTTTATTCCTCTCTCCATCCACTCCTCCCTTCATTGCCAGCGACTCAATTGAGTGGGGGCTAATGGAGGCCCCATCCAGGCCCTGCTGATAAATAATGTAGCTTCTTTATAATGCCCCGTCTCTGGGGAGAGAGCAGAGAGCATCATTACTGGCTCCTCATCCTACAGCCCCGGCCCCTAAATTGATTAACAGCACTGACTGAAGCAGCTAGCGCAAAATGATCAATGGGGTTGGTAGGGATTGGTGGCTAGCAGCTAGCGCAGGCTTGGAACGGCACAGGTCAGGCTAACAGGCCTTGTCAATGACATGTGATCATGGGCTAACCTATTAGATCCCTCTGATTCCCATTAATTCTGCCTGGCTATACTAACTACTCACCAACGGGTTAGCGTTAGCGGCAGTTAGCGCACTAACCCAACACAGGCTGAATGAATGGCAGGCAAGGAAGGGAGATAGATAGATAGCTCTGCCTGGGCACTTTTATGGAGCTATTGTGTAAACGGCAGCGTGTGTTTCAGCTTAAATGGGCAGAGGGCGGATAAGAGTGGGACCTGTCCGCTACAGATATTTGTGTGATGCTTCATTGGGTCCCACAGATATTTGTGTGATGCTTCATTGGGTCCTGTAAGGGAGAGGCGTACCTGCATCCCAAATGGCATCCTCTCTATATATTACACAACCTGTAGGGCCCATAGCACTATGTGCACTGTGTAGGGAATAGGGTGCCATTTGGGACACACCCTAAGTATATTGTTGGGTAAGAGAGGTTAGAGAAGGGGACGGCAGGGCTGGAAGATGTTTGGGAGGTTAATGTGATTTAGGGAAGAAAGAAAAGTGTAGGTCAGGCTTACCTTAAGGAGGGGGATCGGATATCAGATTATCACAGATCTACAGGGTCGCCTGTAGTAAACAACGACCAGTGATCAAATAATGACTTGTAGTAACCATTTATCAGATAATGTGTGATCTAGCTTGGTAGTTATTGTGTCTGATGACTAATAAGGTGATACTGAAACCTTACCCATCACATTACCTTTGGTTTCTCATTTACATTTTTACCACTCCTGTTCTCAGAACATTCTGTATAAAGCTAATGTAAGTTTATCAGAGTAGCCCAAACCCTCCCCCATTCTATACAGTCCAGAGTAGGGCACAACACCGCCCCCATTCTATACAGTCCAGAGTAGGGCACAAC
>NC_074669.1:41213997-41249174 GCF_029448725.1 Salvelinus fontinalis
CATCATCACTTTTATACAACGGGTTACCGGTTACCAACATATTCAAATAATGATTGACATATTTTCATTAAACACGTTATTTTGATTTATTTATTCATACTATTTCATCCTTCCACAATATATAGTCCCGAAACAAGTCTAGAGTTGCTACACAAGCCGGCTGGTTTAGAGTTCTGTTGGTTCGGTTGTCGGAGACGCGACCCAGTCGTTCGGTCTTTTTGTTCTGTATCTATGCACGCGACCCAGTCGTTCAGTCTTTTTGTTCTGTATCTATGCACGCGACCCAGTCGTTCAGTCTTTTTGTTCTGTATCTATGGACGCGACCCAGCCGTTCAGTCTTTTTGTTCTGTATCTATGCACGCGACCCAGTCGTTCAGTCTTTTTGTTCTGTATCTATGGACGCGACCCAGTCGTTCAGTCTTTTTGTTCTGTATCTATGCACGCGACCCAGTCGTTCAGTCTTTTTGTTCTGGATCTATGCACGCGACCCAGTCGTTCAGTCTTTTTGTTCTGGATCTATGCACGCGACCCAGTCGTTCAGTCTTTTTGTTCTGGATCTATGCACGCGACCCAGTCGTTCAGTCTTTTTGTTCTGGATCTATGCACGCGACCCAGTCGTTCAGTCTTTTTGTTCTGGATCTATGCACGCGACCCAGTCGTTCAGTCTTTTTGTTCTGGATCTATGCACGCGACCCAGCCGTTCAGTCTTTTTGTTCTGCATCTATGCACGCGACCCAGTCGTTCAGTCTTTTTGTTCTGTATCTATGCACGCGACCCAGTCGTTCGTTCTAAATGTTCCATTGCCGCCATACTGGCTGGCAACATTCTTATCCCTTGCTTGCTAGCTAGCCAACTACGGCTAACTTTACAGTCACGTCAAACGGTGCAGACAGAATAACAACAGTGGCTGCATTTGTTTAAGCTGTTTTCTAGTGACATTTATTTGGATGCATCCATAACAATGAGCCTGGCATAGAAAATGTGCTCTCTCGCCCGGACACTGTTGTTCAGAGGAGCTAGCCAACAACACAGCTAACACAACTTAATCCAGAAGCTGGAAAGATTAGCAAACTAGCTACACTTCATTTCATTTTACCCTTTTTCAATTTACTTTTCTTTGTATACATCCATAAAAATGATGCCAGCTGATTAATGATTTAGACTGGCTGAGAAACGCTGCCTGTCTCTCTCGTTCCGACTCCCGACCCCTACATGTTCATTACTATGGGACAGATGGAGATCCAATTTGAATATTGAAACAATGTTGCAAATGTTGGAGAGACAGTCAGGTTTATACAAATCTCTGCTGTTGAAAACTAAATGTTAGTCTAGAAGAAATGTGAGATAATGTCTAGATGCTTTTTGTAGTGGAGATCAAGTTTATAAATTGCCTGGCTGGGCTGATGAGACAGTGGATTGCGCAGTCAGATGGAACAGAGTAAATAGGCATTTTAACGTCATAGATTTAGCTGGTGGTAACTTGTGGAATAGACACCGGCTGGAATGCGCTTTTAACCAATCAGCATTCAGGGTTAGACCCACCCATTGTATAATTTGTAGGGTACCCTGACTAGGACTCAAACCCTGGTCCCTGTGACTCTCGTTATAAAACGGCTAAAATCTCTTGGTGAGGTTTCTAGGTTTGTATTTATTTTATTCATGTATTTGAATTTTTTCGCTCGCTCGCCCCACTTTTGATAGAGAGAGAGAGAATCCCCCTCCCCGTCTGGCCTGAGTCTGGGAAAAGGTCTGTGGGCCTGGCAGGATGTCCAACCCAATTGCGCTCGGCTCTGCGGTGTGTGCTCTCAGCACAGTAGGAACCGAGTGTCCATATCCGTGTCTGTTCTGCAGACACTTCTGGCTCCAACAACCTCCCTTTACCAGTCACCTCTGTACAGACTGGTGGAGGTTGGAGCCAGAGGAGTCTGCAGTCAGGGCCTTCTCCTCTGTCCTCAGATCAGCATTCAGCAGACTCCCAGCCAAACACAATCCCATCAGTTTACACTGGGCAGGTCCAGAACAGACTATGGTCCAGCACAGTACTACACAGAGCCATGACTACATGGAACTCTATTCCACAGCAGGTAACTGACACAAGCTGTAGAATCAGATACAATGAAACCTTATAGAACAGCAGGGACTGTGAAGACACACACACAAGCAAAGACACATGCTAACTCACGCACTCTGCACACATGTATACATGGATTTTGTGTTGTAGATATGTGGTAGTAGAGTAGTGGCTTGAGGACACACTTAATGGGTTGTGAAATGTAATGTCATGTAATATTTATAATTGTATATAACTGCCTTAATGTTGCTGGACCCCAAGAAGGGTAACTAACGGGGATCCTTAATAAATACAATACACACACACACACACACACACACACACACACACACACACACACACACACACACACACACTCTCTCTCTCCTGTCTCTCCTCTCTCAAAATGAGCAGCCTTTAGGGAGAACTGTGGAGTGTGTTCCAGGGTAGATGGATGGGCACTTTTGAAGGATTGTGTCGTAACCCTTAAGCCAAATCTAAAATGGCTGGATCAAATTGACTTGAGACGGATGAGAGGGAGAGAGGCAGTCAATGTAATATTCTGTGATCTGCATGTTAAAAAGGGTTGTCGGCGGTAACCTGCAGCCGTCAAGGTCGCGGTGGAATGCTGTACAAATGCAGTTACTTGTCTGGTGGCCAGACAGAAAAAACATGCCCTTGGTTATTGATTGTTTTGTTTTGTTTTATTGCAGTTGGCTGGTCTGGTATGAAATTGTTACACATTTAGCCTATATTTAGTCTTACATAAATCTGTGTAATTCTACATAGTTTAGACATTTCTTGATAATTGATCTTGATTGCCCTGGAGAGAGAGAGAGATAATCTGTTATCTGACGATCTGACCAGTTAAACGCCGTTCCATCTTCCACCTCTTCCCCTACATCCTCCAATGAGCAAGGAGTCCACGGTTATCTTCTCTCCTCTCTCTCCTCCCCCTCGCTCTCCTCCCCCTCTCTTCTCTCCCTCGCTCCAGTCGGTTGGGCCGCAGATGGCGGTTTATTGTTGCAAATAGGCAGTCTCGAGGTTTTCCACCCGGGGTCAATGAATGGCTGAGCGCGGTAATTTCACCAAACACTGATTACCAGATGTTTTCCAAGGAACAGGAGGAGAATACTTATGAAGCCATCGATGACAGGCCCGTGGTGAATTTGTAATGCAATCATGCCGCGTCCTAATAAGCCCAATTAAACGGCGTAATAGAGGCCGGAAATGAAGCCAACAACAATAATCGAGATAATAAAACATCCTTGAGTTTGACTTATTTTGTTCGCAGGCGCACAGCAGGCTTTGTTGAACGTTCTCAGCTTGAGGTGTCTAGAGGTCGTGTCTCACCTAGTAGAGGTGTGGGAAGAGTGACAAAGTCAGTAACCTTAGAGAGGCTCCATAGTCCATAACGCCTCTCTGGAAAGGAAGAAATGGACTAGTGATGGGGGGGGGGGGGGGTCGATAGTTGCATATCGCAATATTATTTTTGGACGATATTGTATAGATTTGTTTTAATAAAATCCAGGTAGTGTTAGCTAGCGCTAGTCGGCTGTACCTGCGCCATAACTAACGTATTTTTGATCCTATAGCTTGTTCTCCATCTTCTTTTTAAATAGGGAGCCAAGATGTTGTCAGCACTTTTATTTTCCTGACTGATCAAGACTCGTGTTCTCATGGCTCTCTCTCTTGTCTCTCTGCAGCAGACATATGGTGAGCAATATGTTTGGAACATCAAATCGCAATAAAACTGCAGTGTATGGAATCGCAATACATATAGAATGGTGAGAATCGTAATGCATATCGTATCGGCACCTTAGTATCGTGATAATAACGTGTGGTGAAGTCCCAAGCAATTCCCAGCTCGAGAAATGGACCTGTTCCAATACTTCAGAAATGTATCCTTCACCTTCCTAGCTTCCTTCTTTTCTTCCTTGAAGTAATCACAGATCTGACATGGGCTGGATTTGGGAAAGCTATAAAGTGGAAACCTTACTTACACCTTACCAGTCACTTATAGTTCGGATAGGTGTACTGACATCAAGCAAACGAGGAAGGAATGATGCATTGCTTAAGTATTTGTTCAGGGGACTGTATGCACTAAATTACTTGTATTTTTACTGAGCTGCCCTTCTCAGCCAGGTATACCTTGGTAAATAATTATCCTGACCTCACTGGAACTCCCTGGTTAAATAAAGGTGAAATAAATGTCTCATCCCCTCTTTTTCCTCTACTCTCCCAGGTTCCCCGGGGGAGGACGGAGGGAAGCCGTTCCAGTGTCCGGTGTGTGGCCTGGTCATCAAGAGGAAGAGCTACTGGAAGAGACACATGGTGATCCACACCGGCCTGAAGAGTCACCAGTGTCCCCTGTGCCCCTTTCGCTGTGCCCGCAAAGACAATCTCAAGTCCCACATGAAGGTGAGATGATGGGAGCCTGTGATGCCTCCTTTGACCTTTGACCTGTAACCTCATCGTGCTATCCATCCCCTGAGGTCGTAATTGTGGAAGTGGTGCTAATACTACTAATGGCTCAAAGGAAGGGAGGTGCACGCTCTAGTCAAAGTCACCTCTAGTGTAGCGGGGTAACGTGCCTCAAATTATACTGTAGTTAGTAGACCAAAGCTACAGGGGGTTTTAACAAGAGCGAGAAGCTCCAGGTGTTGAGGGAATCCTTACTGTTTTACGCTCTTATTTAATCTCTTTTACTCATTTTATTCAATTTATTTGCATAGGGACAGATACAATTAGCCCGAAACATTGACACATGTTGAATGGACAATACGCCGATGCATTGCTCTATTGTACCTTAGGCAAATTTTCAGTGTCTTGTCCTCAAATGAGCATCATTGCTTTGACTGTTGTTGCCGTGACAATGCGGCGGTACCCCCACCACTCATCCTATCCCTGTATCCCAGGTCCACCAGCATCAGGACCGGGGCGAGACGTTCCAGTGCGAACTTTGCCCTTTCACCTCCTCGCGCCACTTCAGCCTCAAGCTCCACATGCGCTGCCACCAGCACTTCCCCCGCTCCGGGTCCGCCTCCGACGGGGTCAAGGTCAAGGAAGAGGCCACCACGGACACAGAGGGCGAGGGGTCACTCATGGGTGATTACAACCCCGGGGAGTCCCCTCTCCAGTCAGACGCAGGGAACCAGAGCTCCCCTGGAGTCTCTAACCACCACGTCTATATAAAAGAAGAGCCCCAGGAGAGGGAGCTGTCGGTGCTGTCACCCTTCACCCTTTGCAGGGACAGGGAGCGGGAGCGGCCTGGTAGCAGTGGCAACTCCCTGGACCTCTCTATGGGGGGAGTCGGCTTGGGGGTGCGGTCCAGTCCTGGTGGAGGTCCAACGGCGGCGTCCCTCTTCAGCCCGGACATCACCACCAAGACAGCCACCGACCTGCTCATGAAGCTCTCAGGTAACCATGACAGCAACACACGTCAATAACAACACTCACTAACGGCCACCCAGTCCAACACCTATTCATCACTGAAGAGATTTCACAAAAGGTTTATGTAGGTGTTAGACTGGTGGGCAACTTTTGATGGCCATTTCAGGATTTTTGATCGTCTTAGCATATTTCTTAGGGTTTCATCATGAATGTCAATAAACGTCAACTCATCAATCCAATAACCCCAACACCCCGCTATCGTTAGCCAGAATAACGCTAGGTATTATATCAGGCTTGTTGAGATGCATTCCACCGTGTTGTGACGATGGCAAAGGATCAGTTACTTTGAGACAATGGCTGAAGATTGATGGGGAAAGGTTTGCCCGAGGTTGGGTGCCAAGGTCGGGGTTGAGGCTGCCACTCTAACTCCTAATGCCAGCTAATTAGATTGAGATCTCCTGAACGAGGGATGCGGGAGAAGGAGAGGGACAAGGGAGGGGGGAGAAAACCCTCGCAACATTAGATTAATTAAAAATGTATGCATAATTCATAAATTAAGAAGAATTCATAATTTGAAATGATTAGCGCCCTTAACTTCTGCTCCGTGACCCTGGCTAGGATGCGCCGTGCGATGTGCATCGCGGAGAGTCTGGGCAGGCTTAGTTAACCCCTCCCCCTCCGGTTCGGCTCCGCGCCGGTGCCCCCCGGGTGCCAGTCGCACTTCACTCCCAGACTTCGCAATCAAGCCAGGAAAGTCCCAGAGGAGATGGAGCCAAGATGGCGTCTTCTCTCACAATGTCAGCCCAGTGTAGAGTGGCGGACGGGCGGCGGACATCTTAGTTCAAGGGCGGCGTCATTCATGCAGTACCGGAGGGAATTTGAAAGATGGGAGGACACACTTTTGTTTTTAAGGAGCGGATAGTAGTGGACTTGAGTGATGTTAGAGATAACGATGATGTTTTAATAGAATACTGGTCCTTTTGATTACCGAGGGCTTTCATGATCATCTCTGAGCACGGTTAGTAAAAAAGAGAAGGGGGGGGTTTGGCCCAAAGCTTTACTCAGATCTTTTGCACTCTTTGCTGGGCCATATAGCAGACAGGGAGGGGAGAGAGGAGGAGAAAGGGATGGTGGAGAGGTAAAGCTTCTTCTCAGGGGAACCTCGGGACTCTTTCTTTTGACCTCCCTGCCAAGAGCGATTGAGTGTGTACATGCGGCAGCTCATCTCCTGATTTACCACTGCTGTCACAGTGCCTGTCTCAATCCCACAAGGGCTGTAAAAGAGAGAGGGGGGGGGGGGGTGGATGAAGGAGGGAGAGGCTGTGAGAGGAAAGAGGTGGAGGATGAACAGAAGGGCTGTAAGAGAGGTGTAGGATGGACAGAAGGGCTGTAAGAGAGAGAGAGAGGTGTAGGATGTACAGAAGGGCTGTAAGAGAGAGAGAGAGGTGTAGGATGGAGAGAAGGGCTGTAAGAGAGAGAGAGGTGTAGGATGGAGAGAAGGGCTGTAAGAGAGAGAGAGATGTAGGATGAACAGATGGGCTGTAAGAGAGAGGTGTAGGATGGACAGAAGGGCTGTAAGAGAGAGAGAGGTGGAGGATGGAGAGAAGGGCTGTAAGAGAGAGAGAGGTGTAGGATGGAGAGAAGGACTATAAGAGAGAGAGAGGTGTAGGATGGACAGAAGGGCTGTAAGAGAGAGAGAGGTGTAGGAGGGAGAGAAGGGCTGTAAGAGAGAGAGAGGTGTAGGATGGACAGAAGGGCTGTAAGAGAGAGAGAGGTGTAGGATGGAGAGAAGGACTGTAAGAGAGAGGTGGAGGATGGAGAGAAGGGCTGTAAGAGAGAGAGAGGTGTAGGATGGACAGACGGGCTGTAAGAGAGAGAGAGGTGTATGATGGAGAGAAGGGCTGTAAGAGAGAGAGGTGTAGGATGGACAGAAGGGCTGTAAGAGAGAGAGGTGTAGGATGGAGAGAAGGGCTGTAAGACAGAGGGGTGGAGGATGGAGAGAAGGGCTGTAAGACAGAGGGGTGGAGGATGGAGAGAAGGGCTGTGAGAGAGAGAGAGGTGTAGGATGGAGAGAAGGGCTGTAAGACAGAGGGGTGGAGGATGGAGAGAAGGGCTGTAAGAGAGAGAGGTGTAGGATGGAGAGAAGGGCTGTAAGACAGAGGGGTGGAGGATGGAGAGAAGGGCTGTAAGAGAGAGAGGTGTAGGATGGACAGAAGGGCTGTAAGAGAGAGAGGTGTATGATGGACAGAAGGGCTGTAAGAGAGAGAGGTGTAGGATGGACAGAAGGGCTGTAAGAGAGAGAGGTGTAGGATGGAGAGAAGGGCTGTAAGACAGAGGGGTGGAGGATGGAGAGAAGGGCTGTAAGAGAGAGAGGTGTAGGATGGAGAGAAGGGCTGTAAGACAGAGGGGTGGAGGATGGAGAGAAGGGCTGTAAGAGAGAGGGGTGGAGGATGGAGAGAAGGGCTGTAAGAGAGAGAGGTGTAGGATGGAGAGAAGGGCTGTAAGACAGAGGGGTGTAGGATGGAGAGAAGGGCTGTAAGAGAGAGAGGTGTAGGATGGAGAGAAGGGCTGTAAGACAGAGGGGTGGAGGATGGAGAGAAGGGCTGTAAGAGAGAGAGGTGTAGGATGGAGAGAAGGGCTGTAAGACAGAGGGGTGTAGGATGGAGAGAAGGGCTGTAAGAGAGAGAGGTGTAGGATGGAGAGAAGGGCTGTAAGACAGAGGGGTGTAGGATGGAGAGAAGGGCTGTAAGACAGAGGGGTGGAGGATGGAGAGAAGGGCTGTAAGACAGAGGGGTGGAGGATGGAGAGAAGGGCTGTAAGACAGAGGGGTGGAGGATGGAGAGAAGGGCTGTAAGACAGAGGGGTGGAGGATGGAGAGAAGGAAGGGGGGTGGATAAAAAGACAGAGGGAGAGATCATAGCCTTGCTATGAGAAAGGCCGCCGTAGGCAGACCTGGCTCTCAAGAGAAGACAGGCTGTGTGCACACTGCCCACAAACTGAGGTGGAAACTAAGCTGCACTTCCTAACCTCCTGCCAGCCTCATGCCAAATGACCATATTAGAGACACATATTTCCCTCCGATTACACAGATCCACAAAGAATTTGAAAACAAATCAAATTTTGATTAAACTCTCAAATCTACTAGGTGAAATACCACAGTGTGCCATCACAGCAACAGGATTTGTGAGGTGTTGCCACAAGAAAAGGGCAACCAGTGAAGAACAAACACCATTGTAAATACAACCCATATTTATGTTTATTTACATTCCCTTTAGTACTTCTACTATTTCCACATCGTTACAACACTGTATATAGACATAATATGATATTTGAAATGTATTTTATTATTTTGGAACGTCTGAGTGTAATGTTTGCTGTTCATTTTTGTTTATTTCACTTTTGTATATTATCTACTTCACATGCGTTGGCAATGTTAACATATGTTTCTCATGCCAATAAAGCCCCTTGAATTGACTTGAACTGATAAAGTGACAGACGGCAAAGGAGAGAGAAAAAGAGGGCGAGTAGGAGCTGACTGAGTTCCCCAGGCGTAAAGAAGCCAGTGAACTCTCTCTGACCTCAATTTTTTAGGCTGCCCTGATTATCCTCTGGGTGTTACGACCAATCCCCTTTGATTTCTCCCCCGCACGGCAACTCTGACACATTCTGATTTGAGAGGGGAAAGTTGAAAGTCCGCGGAGGTACTTTGAAATGCGCGGATGGTGCCCGGTTAGGACGCTACTCGCAGGACCCCTCAGACGGGTAATAATGGCGGTCCCCAGCGAGTGTGACCCCGGGCCGGGTGTGAATAATTGGCACGCCGCTGAAGCAGGGGCTTGTGGGAGGAAGTGTCGTTGGTGCTGAGGGTGTCTTATTTATCTCAGAGGAGAGAGAGAGAGTGAAAGAGAGCGAAAAAGAGTGAAAGTGTTGGATGCAGTGTTTGATGCAGTTGGAGTATCTTAGTGATGTAGTGTGTGTTTGTCGGTGTGCGAGTGTGCTTGTGCGTTCACACGTTTTATACCCAACCAATATGTCTACATAATATACTGTAAGATATCCAGTCACCTATTCTCTCATTCAAATATTGTTTAAGATTCATCTGACAACACCTGTCGGGGTGCGCAGACACAACATGTTACAACCTCTTCTCAATAATGTATTTTCCTCTCGACCACTACACATGAGCAGAGTCAGCCAGCCAGTCAGTCAACACTTCTCATATGTGACCTCTGGTCCATCCTCTCTGCTGTCAGCCCTCAGTATCTACACTACTCTGTCCAGCTCAGTATACCCGCTGTCAGCTATTGTTGCTGCCCTCCACTCCACCTGCCTGCCCATTGTTTGTGTGTGTGTGTGTGTGTGTGTGCAGACACTAGCCCAGCAGCCACCTCTTTCTCCTCTTCTCCTGGAGAAAACAGGAGCCAGTTGTTAGAGGGGGAGCAGGCCAGCGTGACAGAGGTGGAAAGCTAATGAAGTTATTTGACGGCAGGCCCGGCCGCGGAGCGAGAGGTGAGGCGCATTGGACAAGCGTCTGGCAGAGAGACGGATGAGGCGAGAGGAAGGAAGTGTGGCTGGAGAGGAGAGAGACAATGGTAAAGAGAGGTAGAGGGAACAGTAGGCGGGAACGGTAGGCGGGAACGGTAGGAGGGAACGGTAGGAGGGAACGGTAGGAGGGAACGGTAGGAGGGAACGGTAGGAGGGAACGGTAGGAGGGAACGGTAGGAGGGAACGGTAGGAGGGAACGGTAGAGGGGGGAGAGGGAAAGGTAGAGAAGGTAGAGGGGGGAGAGGGAAAGGTAGAGGGGGGAGAGGGAAAGGTAGGAGGGAAGGGAGAGAGGGAAAGGTAGGAGGAGAGGCAAGGTAGAGGGAAAGGGAGGGGGAGAGGCAAGGGGGAGAGGGAGAGCAAAAAATTAACAGCAGGAGGAGTAGAAAAAGGGACAAAAGAACAAGAAAGCCAGAGTCTGAGGTGGAGCGTGAAAAAGAGAGGAAAAAAAGAGAGAGGGAGAGCAGTGTCCGGCTGGTGGCATGTCAACAGGGCGTGATAACAGAGACAGGCTGATAGCACCATCACCCCTGGGCCACAGACAGACAGAGATGGGATGAACCCTAGTGTACTACTACTACACACGATGGGGAAGCTGCCACTGAACCGCTACATTGAAGGCAGGCAGAGATGGATAGTCACCTCTCAGCCAGAGACAGTAAAACTGCTACTCACGACACGGGGCTGCCGCAGACCTGCTACACTGGCGGCAGAGATGGGATACATATTCATTCACTCGGGCCAGGAAGGAACCTCTACTACACACAGGAGGCTGCCACTGACGAGGTGCCCTCGCCTGCTACACTGGCGGCAGAGATGGGTTACATCTTCATTCACTCAGACCAGGCCAGGCAGAAAGCTACTCATCACATCACCCAGAGATGGCTGTTGGTTATTTCCTCAACTCTGACCTAAACATCGACAGCATTCGGGGGGAAGTTGACGTGCTAAAGCGTGTGCAGAGGGGAAGTACTGTAATTCGACTTCTGTAATTTTCTTTGGGTGAAATAAACCTAGGCACAGCATATCACCATGAATAACAGCTTAAACTGTGGTGATTGGTGGTGGTAGCAGCAGCAGTAGTAGCAGTAGTAGTAGTCGTGGATGTAGTAGCAGTAGTAATAGTCGTGGATGTGTAGTAATAGTAGTAATAGTTGTGGATGTGTAGTAATAGTAGTAATAGTCGTGGATGTAGTAGTAGCAGTAGTAGTCGTCGTAGGAGCAGCAGCAGCAGTAGTAGTAGTAGTAGTAGCAGTAGTAGTCGTGGATGTAGTAGCAGTAGTAATTGTCGTGGATGTGTAGTAATAGTAATAGTCGTGGATGTAGTAGTAGCAGTAGTAGTAGTAGCAGCAGTAGTAATAGTCGTTGATGTGTAGTAGTAGTAGTAGCAGCAGCAGTAGTCGGATGTAGTAGCAGTAGTAATAGTAGCAGCAGTAGTAATAGTCGTGGATGTAGTAGCTGTAGTAGTAGTAGCAGCAGTAGTAGTCGTGGATGTAGTAGTAGCAGTAGTCGTGGATACAGTAGTAGTAGCAGTAGTAATAGTTGTGGATGTAGTAGTAGCAGTAGTCGTGGATACAGTAGTAGTAGCAGTAGTAATAGTTGTGGATGTAGCAGTAGTAGTAGCAGTAGTCGTGTATACAGTAGTAGTTGTGGATGTAGTAGTAGTAGTTGTGGATGTAGCAGTCGTTGTAGTAGTTGTACTAGTAGTAGCAGTCATTGTAGTAGTCATAGTAGCAGCAGTCGTAGTAGCAGCAGCAGTCGTCGTAGCAGCAGCAGTCGTCGTAGCAGCAGCAGTCGTCGTAGCAGCAGCAGTCGTCATAGCAGCAGCAGTCGTCATAGCAGTAGTAGTCGTCATAGCAGTAGTAGCAGCAGTCGTCGTAGCAGTAGTAGTCGTCATAGCAGTAGTAGTCGTCGTAGTAGTCGTCGTAGTAGCCGCAGCAGTCGTAGTAGCCGCAGCAGTCGTAGTAGCCGCAGCAGTCGTAGTAGCAGCAGCAGTAGTCGTCATAGCAGTAGTAGTCGTCGTAGTAGCAGCAGCAGTCATAGTAGCAGCAGCAGTCGTCATAGCAGTAGTAGCAGCAGTAGTAGTAGTAGTAGTAGTAGTAGTAGTAGTAGTAGTAGTAGTAGTACTACTACTTCCGGCGCCGAGCGAGATGGCAGCCTCGCTTCGCGTTCCTTGGAAAATATGCAGTATTTTGTTTTTTTATGTGTTATTTCTTACATTGGTACCCCAGGTGATCTTAGATTTCATTACATACAGTCGGGAGGAACTACTGAATATACGAGTAACGTCAACTAACCACCGTTCCTACCAGGAATATGACTTTCCCGAAACGGATCCAGTGTTTTGCCTTCCACCCAATACAATGGACCTGATCCCAGCCGGGGAGCCTACGCGACGCCGTAAAAGGGGCAAACGTAGCGGTCTCCTGGTCAGGCTTCGGAGACGGGCACATCGCGCTCCACTCCCTAGCATACTACTCGCCAATGTCCAGTCTCTTGACAATAAGGTCGATGAAATCCGAGCACGGGTAACATTCCAGAGAGACATCAGGGATTGCAACGTGCTCTGCTTCACGGAAACATGGCTAACTCAAAAGACGCTAACGGAGTCGGTGCAGCCAGCTGGTTTCTTCACGCATCGCGCAGACAGAAACAAACATCTTTCTGGTAAGAAGAGGGGCGGGGGGGTATGCCTCATGATTAACGAGACGTGGTGTGATCATCATAACAACACTCAGGAACTCAAGTCATTCTGTTCACCTGATCTAGAACTCCTCACAATCAAATGTCGACCGCATTATCTACCAAGGGAATTCTCTTCGGTCATAATCACAGCCGTATATATTCCCCCCCAAGCAGACACATCGATGGCCCTGAACGAACTCTATCTGACTCTCTGTAAACTGGAAACCACACACCCTGAGGCTGCATTCATCGTAGCTGGGGATTTTAACAAGGCTAATCTAAAAACAAAACTCCCTAAATTCTATCAGCACATCGATTGTCCTACCAGGGCTGGCAAAACTCTGGATCACTGTTATATTAACTTCCGCGACGCATATAAGGCCCTCCCCCGCCCCCCTTTCGGAAAAGCTGACCACGACTCCATTTTGTTGATTCCAGCCTACAAACAGAAATTAAAACAACAAGCTCCCGCACTCAGGTCTGTTCAACGCTGGTCCGACCAATCTGATTCCACGCTTCAAGACTGCTTCGATCACGCGGATTGGAATATGTTCCGCATTGCGTCCAACAACAACATTGAAGAATATGCTGATTCGGTGAGCGAGTTCATTAGGAAGTGCATTGACGATGTCGTACCCACAGCAACGATTAAAACATTCCCAAACCAGAAACCGTAGATTGACGGCAGCATTCGCGTGAAACTGAAAGCGCGAACCACTGCTTTTAACCAGGGCAAGGTGACCGGAAACATGACCGAATACACACAGTGTAGCTATTCTCTCCGCATGGCTATCAAACAGGCAAAGTCCCAGTACAGAGACAAAATAGAATCGCAATTCTACAGCTCAGACACAAGAGGTATGTGGCAGGGTCTACAGTCTATCACGGATTACAAAAAGAAAACCAGCCCCGTCGCGGACCAGGATGTCTTGCTCCCAGACAGGCTAAATATCTTTTTTGCCCGCTTTGAGGACAATACAGTGCCACTGACACGGCACGCTACCAAAACCTGCGGGCTCTCCTTCACTGCAGCCGAGGTGAGTAAAACATTTAAACGTGTTAACCCTCGCAAGGCTGCAGGCCCAGACGGCATTCCCAGCCGCGTCCTCAGAGCATGCGCAGACCAGCTGGCTGGTGTGTTTACGAACATATTCAATCAATCCTTATCCCAGTCTGCTGTTCCCACATGCTTCAAGAGGGCCACCATTGTTCCTGTTCCCAAGAAAGCTAAGGTAACTGAGCTAAACGACTACCGCCCCGTAGCACTCACTTCCGTCATCATGAAGTGCTTTGAGAGACTAGTCAAGGACCATATCACCTCCACCCTACCGGACACCCTAGACCCACTCCAATTTGCTTACCGACCCAATAGGTCCACAGACGACGCAATCGCAACCACACTGCACACTGCCATAACCCATCGGGACAAGAGGAATACCTATGTGAGAATGCTGTTCATCGACTACAGCTCAGCATTTAACACCATAGTACCCTCCAAACTCGTCATCAAGCTCGAGACCCTGGGTCTCGACCCCGCCCTGTGCAACTGGGTCCTGGACTTCCTGACGGGCCGCCCCCAGGTGGTGAGGGTAGGTAACAACATCTCCACCCCGCTGATCCTCAACACTGGGGCCCCACAAGGGTGCGTTCTGAGCCCTCTCCTGTACTCCCTGTTCACCCACGACTGCGTGGCCATGCACGCCTCCAACTCAATCATCAAGTTTGCGGACGACACTACAGTGGTAGGCTTGATTACCAACAACGACGAGACGGCCTACAGGGAGGAGGTGAGGGCCCTCGGAGTGTGGTGTCAGGAAAATAACCTTACACTCAACGTCAACAAAACAAAGGAGATGATTGTGGACTTCAGGAAACAGCAGAGGGAGCACCCCCCTATCCACATCGACGGGTCAGTAGTGGAGAAGGTGGAAAGTTTTAAGTTCCTCGGTGTACACATCACGGACAAACTGAATTGGTCCACCCACACAGACAGCGTTGTGAAGAAGGCGCAGCAGCGCCTCTTCAACCTCAGGAGGCTGAAGAAATTCGGCTTGTCACCAAAAGCACTCACAAACTTCTACAGATGCACAATCGAGAGCATCCTGTCGGGCTGTATCACCGCCTGGTACGGCAACTACTCCGCCCACAACCGTAAGGCTCCACAGAGGGTAGTGAGGTCTGCAGAACGCATCACCCGGGGCAAACTACCTGCCCTCCAGGACACCTACACCACCCGATGTCACAGGAAGGCCATAAAGATCATCAAGGACAACAACCACCCAAGCCACTGCCTGTTCACCCCGCTATCATCCAGAAGGCGAGGTCAGTACAGGTGCATCAATGCAGGGACCGAGAGACTGAAAAACAGCTTCTATCTCAAGGCCATCAGACTGTTAAACAGCCACCACTAACATTTAGCGGCCGCTGCCAACATACTGACTCAACTCCAGCCACTTTAAAAATGGGAATTGATGGAAATTATGTAAAAACGTACCACCAGCCACTTTAAACAATGCCACCTAATATAATGTTTACATACCCTACATTACACATCTCTTATGTATATGTATATACTGTACTCTATATCATCTACTGCATCTTGCCATCTTATGTAATACATGGACCACTAGCCACTTTATACTATGCCACTTTATGTTTACATACCCTACAGTACTCATCTCATAGGTATATACCGTACTCTATACCATGTACTGCATCTTGCCTATGCCGTTCTGTACCATCACTCATTCATATATCTTTATGTACATATTCTTTATCCCTTTACACTTGCGTGTATAAGGTAGTAGTTGTGGAATTGTTAGGTTAGATTACTTGTTGTTATTACTGCATTGTCGGAACTAGAAGCACAAGCATTTCGCTACACTCGCATTAACATCTGCTAACCATGTGTATGTGACTAATACAATTTGATTTGATTTGATTAGTAGTAGCAGTAGTAGTAGTAATAGCAGCAGTAGTAGTAGTAGCAGCGGCAGCAGTAGTAGTAGTAGTAGTAGCAGCAGCAGCAGCAGTAGTAGTAGCAGCAGCAGTCGTAGTCGTAGTAGAAGCAGCTGTTGTAGCAATAGTAGTAGTAGCAGCAGCAGCAGTCATAGTCGTAGTAGAAGCAGCTGTTGTAGCAGCAGCAGCAGTAGTAGTAGCAGCAGTCGTAGTAGTAGTAGTAGCAGCAGTCATGGTAGTAGCAGTAGTTGTAGTAGTAACAGCAGCCGTAGTAGTAGTAGTAGTAGTAGTACTAGTACTAGTAGTAGTAGTAGTACTACTTCATTACATTTCATTATAGTACAACGGTTTAATTTGTCTAACCTTAGCAATTTCTTCTTAGCTAGCTACTTAGCCGTCTGTGTATAAAAGATAATTGCGTAATTATCGTATTCCGTCGTCTATCGTAGTCCACACTGCTATCTGCCCAGCAGCTAGCAAACGTCCACCGTCTACCGAATAGTAGTATAACTTTTCATTACATTTCATTATAGTACAACGGTCTGATTTTCATTTTCATTACAGTACAACGGTTTGGTTTGTTTGATCTTAGCTAGCTACATAGCCGTCTTTGCATCAAACATAATTGTGTGGTTATTGAGATTCGCCAGCCAGCTATTTTCGCCCTAACGTAACGCAACGTAGCCAACACTGCTAGCTAGCCAGCTTGCCACCGAATAGCAGCATTGTAGAAACGAGTGCATTACAACGGAACGACTTGATCAGTGTAGTGTTGGCTGACTACACAGTTGTCTTTGCTATCTTTGATTTGTATTTGTTCGATCTTAGCTAGCTACTTAGCTGGCTACATAGCCGTCTTTGTATCGGTGATAATTGTGTAGTTATGAAGGTTCGCTGAGGTTCGCTAGCCAGGTATTCTCGCCCTAACGTAACGTAACGTAGTCAACCCTGCTAGCTAGCCAGCTAGCCACCGATTAGCAGCACTGTAGAAACGATTACATTACAACGGAACGACTTGACTTGTGTAGTGTTAGCTAGCTACATAGTTTTCTTTGCTATCTTTGTATCTAAGATAATTGTGTAGCTTTGAGTAATTATCGGTTAGCTAGCCAGCTATTTTTCGCCTGCCGCGCTGCCGTCCTCCTACCTAGCCAACACTGCTAGCTAGCCAACTTCTACCGAATAGCAGCACTGTAGAAACTTACATTACAACGGAACGACTTGATTAGCGTAGTGTTAGCTAGTTGTCTTTGCTGTCCTTGTATCCATGATAATTGTGTAGTTTAGAGAAATTTAGTGAAATTGTCGAGGTTACCTAGCCAGCTTCACTTTCAACAACGTAGCCACTGCTAGCCAGGCTACTTCACCAGCCAGCAGTACTATATCATTTTAGTCAATAAGATCTTGTATTTTATTTTATTTTATTTTTGCAACGTAAGCTTAACTTTCTGAACATTCGAGACGTGTAGCCCACTTGTCATTCTAATCTCCTTTGCATTAGCGTAGCCTCTTCTGTAGCCTGTCAACCATGTGTCTGTCTATCCCTGTTCTCTCCTCTCTGCACAGACCATACAAACGCTTCACACCGCGTGGCCGCGCCCACCCTAACCTGGTGGTCCCAGCCCACCCTAACCTGGTGGTCCCAGCCCGCACGACCCACGTGGAGTTCCAGGTCTCCGGTAGCCTCTGGAACTGCCGATCTGCGGCCAACAAGGCAGAGCTCATCTCAGCCTATGCGTCCCTCCAGTCCCTCGACTTCCTGGCACTGACGGAAACATGGCTCACCACAGATAACACTGCTACTCCTACTGCTCTCTCTTCGTCTGCCCACGTGTTCTCGCACACCCCGAGACCTTCTGGTCAGCGGGGTGGTGGCACCGGGATCCTCATCTCTCCCAAGTGGTCATTCTCTCTTTCTCCCCTTACCCATCTGTCTATCGCCTCCTTTGAATTCCATGCTGTCACAGTTACCAGCCCTTTCAAGCTTAACATCCTTATCATTTATCGCCCTCCAGGTTCCCTTGGAGAGTTCATCAATGAGCTTGATGCCTTGATAAGCTCCTTTCCTGAGGACGGCTCACCTCTCACAGTTCTGGGTGACTTTAACCTCCCCATGTCTACCTTCGACTCATTCCTCTCTGCCTCCTTCTTTCCACTCCTCTCCTCTTTTGACCTCACCCTCTCACCTTCCCCCCCTACTCACAAGGCAGGCAATACGCTTGACCTCATCTTTACTAGATGCTGTTCTTCCACTAACCTCATTGCAACTCCCCTCCAAGTCTCCGACCACTACCTTGTATCCTTTTCCCTCTCGCTCTCATCCAACACTTCCCACACTGCCCCTACTCGGATGGTATCGCGCCGTCCCAACCTCCGCTCTCTCTCCCCCGCTACTCTCTCCTCTTCCATCCTATCATCTCTTCCCTCTGCCCAAACCTTCTCCAACCTATCTCCTGATTCTGCCTCCTCAACCCTCCTCTCCTCCCTTTCTGCATCCTTTGACTCTCTATGTCCCCTATCCTCCAGGCCGGCTCGGTCCTCCCCTCCCGCTCCGTGGCTCGACGACTCATTGCGAGCTCACAGAACAGGGCTCCGGGCAGCCGAGCGGAAATGGAGGAAAACTCGCCTCCCCGCGGACCTGGCATCCTTTCACTCCCTCCTCTCTACATTTTCCTCTTCTGTCTCTGCTGCTAAAGCCACTTTCTACCACTCTAAATTCCAAGCATCTGCCTCTAACCCTAGGAAGCTCTTTGCCACCTTCTCCTCCCTCCTGAATCCTCCTCCCCCTCCCCCCCCCTCCTCCCTCTCTGCAGACGACTTCGTCAATCATTTTGAAAAGAAGGTCGACGACATCCGATCCTCGTTTGCTAAGTCAAACGACACCGCTGGTTCTGCTCACACTGCCCAACCCTGTGCTTTGACCTCTTTCTCCCCTCTCTCTCCAGATGAAATCTCGCGTCTTGTGACGGCCGGCCGCCCAACAACCTGCCCGCTTGACCCTATCCCCTCCTCTCTTCTCCAGACCATTTCCGGAGACCTTCTACCTTACCTCACCTCGCTCATCAACTCATCCTTGACCGCTGGCTACGTCCCTTCCGTCTTCAAGAGAGCGAGAGTTGCACCCCTTCTGAAAAAACCTACACTCGATCCCTCCGATGTCAACAACTACAGACCAGTATCCCTTCTTTCTTTTCTCTCCAAAACTCTTGAACGTGCCGTCCTTGGCCAGCTCTCCTGCTATCTCTCTCAGAATGACCTTCTTGATCCAAATCAGTCAGGTTTCAAGACTAGTCACTCAACTGAGACTGCTCTTCTCTGTATCACGGAGGCGCTCCGCACTGCTAAAGCTAACTCTCTCTCCTCTGCTCTCATCCTTCTAGACCTATCGGCTGCCTTCGATACTGTGAACCATCAGATCCTCCTCTCCACCCTCTCCGAGTTGGGCATCTCCGGCGCGGCCCACGCTTGGATTGCGTCCTACCTGACAGGTCGCTCCTACCAGGTGGCGTGGCGAGAATCTGTCTCCTCACCACGCGCTCTCACCACTGGTGTCCCCCAGGGCTCTGTTCTAGGCCCTCTCCTATTCTCGCTATACACCAAGTCACTTGGCTCTGTCATAACCTCACATGGTCTCTCCTATCATTGCTATGCAGACGACACACAATTAATCTTCTCCTTTCCCCCTTCTGATAACCAGGTGGCGAATCGCATCTCTGCATGTCTGGCAGACATATCAGTGTGGATGACGGATCACCACCTCAAGCTGAACCTCGGCAAGACGGAGCTGCTCTTCCTCCCGGGGAAGGACTGTCCGTTCCATGATCTCGCCATCACGGTTGACAACTCCATTGTGTCCTCCTCCCAGAGCGCTAAGAACCTTGGCGTGATCCTGGACAACACCCTGTCGTTCTCCACCAACATCAAGGCGGTGGCCCGTTCCTGTAGGTTCATGCTCTACAACATCCGCAGAGTACGACCCTGCCTCACACAGGAAGCGGCGCAGGTCCTAATCCAGGCACTTGTCATCTCCCGTCTGGATTACTGCAACTCGCTGTTGGCTGGGCTCCCTGCCTGTGCCATTAAACCCCTACAACTCATCCAGAACGCCGCAGCCCGTCTGGTGTTCAACCTTCCCAAGTTCTCTCACGCCACCCCCGCTCCTCCGCTCTCTCCACTGGCTTCCAGTTGAAGCTCGCATCCGCTACAAGACCATGGTGCTTGCCTACGGAGCTGTGAGGGGAACGGCACCTCAGTACCTTCAGGCTCTGATCAGGCCCTACACCCAAACAAGGGCACTGCGTTCATCCACCTCTGGCCTGCTCGCCTCCCTACCACTGAGGAAGTACAGTTCCCGCTCAGCCCAGTCAAAACTGTTCGCTGCTCTGGCACCCCAATGGTGGAACAAACTCCCTCACGACGCCAGGACAGCGGAGTCAATCACCACCTTCCGGAGACACCTGAAACCCCACCTCTTCAAGGAATACCTAGGATAGGATAAAGCAATCCTTCTGCCCCCCCCCCCCCCCCCCCCCCTTAAAAGATCTAGATGCACTATTGTAAAGTGGCTGTTCCACTGGATGTCATAAGGTGAATGCACCAATTTGTAAGTCGCTCTGGATAAGAGCGTCTGCTAAATGACTTAAATGTAAATGTAGTAGTAGCAGCAGTCATAGTAGTAGTAGCAGTAGCAGCAGCAGTCGTAGTAGTAGTAGCGGCAGTCGTAGTAGCAGTCGTAGCAGCAGCAGTCGTCATAGCAGTAGTAGTCGTCGTAGTAGTAGCAGCAGCAGTCGCAGCAGCAGTAGTAGTAGTAGCAGCAGCAGTCGTAGCGGCAGTCGTAGTGGCAGCAGCAGTAGTAGTAGCAGCAGCAGCAGTCGTAGTAGTAGCAGCAGTCGTAGTGATAGCAGCAGTCGTAGTAGCAGCAGTAGTAGTAGCAGCAGCAGTCGTAGCAGCAGTCGTAGCAGCAGCAGTCGTAGCGGCAGTCACAGTAGCAGCAGTAGTAGCAGTAGCAGCAGTCGTAGTAGCAGCTGCAGTCGTAGGTGTAGCAGCAGCAGTTGTAGCAGCAGCAGTCGTAGCGGCAGTCGCAGTAGTAGCAGTAGCAGCAGTCGTAGTAGTAGCAGCAGTCGTAGGTGTAGCAGCAGCAGTAGCAATAGTAGTAGCAGCAGTAGTAGTAGCAGCAGTCGTAGGTGTAGCAGCAGCAGTAGCAATAGTAGTAGCAGTAGTCGTAGTAGCAGCAGTCGTGGTAGTAGCAGTAGTCGTAGTAGCAGCAGTCGTGGTAGTAGCAGTAGTCGTAGTAGCAGCAGCAGTCGTAGTATTAGCAGCAGTCGTAGTATTAGCAGTCATAGTAGTAGCAGCAGCAGTCGTAGTAGCAGCAGCGGCAGTCGTCGTAGTTATAGTAGCATCAGTAGTAGCAGCAGCAGTAGTAGTAGCATCAGTAGTAGCAGCAGCAGTAGTAGTCATAGTAGCAGCAGCAGTAGTAGTAGCAGCATCAGTCGTAGTCATAGTAGTAGCAGTAGTAGTAGTAGCAGCATCAGTCGTAGTCATAGTAGCAGCAGCAGTAGTAGTAGCAGCATCAGTCGTAGTCATAGTAGCAGCAGTAGTAGCAGCATCAGTCGTAGTCATAGTAGTAGCAGCAGCAGCAGTTGTAGTCATAGTACCAGCATCAGTAGTAGTAGCAGCATCGGGTAGTAGCAGCATCAGTCGTAGTCATAGCAGCAGTAGTAGCAGCATCAGTCATAGTCATGGTAGCGGCATCAGTCGTAGTCATAGCAGCAGTAGTAGCAGCATCAGTCATAGTCATGGTAGTAGCAGCAGCAGTAGTAGCAGCATCAGTCGTAGTCATAGTAGCAGCAGCAGTAGTAGTAGCAGCATCAGTCATAGTAGCAGCAGCAGTAGTAGTAGTCATAGTAGCAGCAGCAGTAGTAGTAGCAGCATCAGTCATAGTAGTAGCAGCAGCAGCAGTAGTAGTAGTAGCAGCATCAGTCGTAGTCATAGTAGCAGCATCAGTAGTAGTAGTAGCAGCATCAGTCGTAGTCATAGTAGCAGCAGCAGTAGTAGCAGCATCGGTCGTAGTCATAGTAGCAGCATCAGTAGTAGCAGCAGCAGTAGTAGTAGCAGCATCAGTCGTAGTCATAGTAGCAGCAGCATCAGTAGTAGCAGCAGCAGTCCTGTGTGGCTCAGTTGGTAAGAGCGTGGCTCTAGCAATGTCAGCGTCATGGGTTAGATTCCTGCAGGGAAAACGCAGCTGGTAAGATATGGTACACTTGTGTGTTTTTTGTGTTACTTGAGTTCCCGGCTGGAGAAATATAAAACGTCACATTTGGGTACTAAATAATTGAGTGATCTCCGTAACTCAGATTGGGAGAGTTGAAATACGATGCTATTTATAGGGCCCAACAGAAAGGTCATTGTAGTGGAGTGACTTTGTGTGTTTAAGCACCGCGTCCACTGCGTCTTGAGGGTTGTTTTTATTTTTTATTCCGGTGGAGTACCGTCGGGGGGGGTGTCTGTAATAGAGTTGGTGTGTGTGTGTGTAGGCCTCGCCAGGGCCACAGTGAAGCGTGCTGTCCCTGTCTGATCCAACACGGCCTGAACACACTCCTAATTAGAGGACGTCCTTCCAGGTGCTGACCAGGTTATACTTAGCCGGCCCGCTGACATCCGACACACACACACACTCCACCATCGAGCCTGCCCGCTGACATCTGACAGTGTGACATTTCCAGCTGGTGGTGCTGCCGCGACCCCTAACCCCTTGACGTGAAAGTCACTGTCCCCCTTTCGCAGGCCTCCCACTAGGCCTCACGCCCCCCCCCCCCCCCCCCCCCCCCCCCCACTACCAGCCTCCACCAGCACAGCCCAGTGGCACAGCATGGGCGGTTTAGGTCTAGCAGGTCCACCCACAGGGAGGTTCTGCCAGTGTGGCTCCTGTCCTCCCTTACCTGAGCCCTCTGTCCCTCCGGCGTGCATCATCATTAATCAGATGGCCGGAGCGGCCGCAGATTTATGACACGGGCGGGTGGGGGTGGCCCCGCGGCAGGCCTGTGGAGGCCGGAGATGTTAGGTGTGACGGTAGGGGGTGAGGAGAGGGTGAGATGGGGTGAGTGAGGAGCTGGTGAGGGGGGGGGTGAGCAGGGGAGCGGATCTATAGTGGGGCCGGAGGAAACAGGACAGCCGTCGGCCCAAGAGTGATAACAGACCCAAGTGTGTGTGTGTGAGAGAGAGGCAGTGAGAGACAGAGTAAGAGAACCATCACCACAAAGCGTTGAGGCACCGTGGTCTCTGTGTTTTCTTGGCGGAGATCAGAAGTTGCTCTATGTCTATTTATTAATTATTCATCTAAGGCGGGATTAGATGTGACCCAGTTTCCCTACAAACACACACACACACACACACACACACACACACACACACACACACACACACACACACACACACACACACACACACACCTACACACCAAAGTGTATCTACACTCTGCAGATAATATTTAGTTTCATTATTATCTGTGTATTAGCAAGCCTAACTTAACTCAATGGCTTTTTGGTGTGTGTGTGTGAGAAATAAAGATGGAGAGAGAGAAGAGGAGTGGATGTGGTTAGAGATGCCCTGCGGACCTGGACAGAGTGAGAGAGTCAGTCATTAGGTCCTACCATCTGTGCTGGCCCACTGTGCTCCAGGATCCTAGGATTCACTGTTCACTGGTGGTCCAGACCAGGGACTTTTAGTTCTCTCTCTAAATAACAGAACGCTTACAAAACCTACTCTCATCCTCAATCTGATCGGCTCTCTCTCTCTCTCTCACACATGTTAACGGTCAGTGTGACTATGTTCCTGTGTGACTTTGTGTGTGTGTGTGTGTGTGTGTGTGTGTGTGTGTGTGTGTGTGTGTGTGTGTGTGTGTGGTTTGAGGTACAAACTAAGATCACAGAAGACAGTAGAATGCAGACACATGGCCACGTGTTGTAACCAGCGTTATGTTATTGTTGGGTTTATGTGATCAGCTGTCACATGGAGAAAACCCCAGTTGAACCCTGCTCTTCTGCCACAGTCCACACTGTATCATTCCACAAATAGTTGAGGATCTCTCACACACAACCCTCCTCAACCCTCTCTCTGTCTACCCTCTCTCTGTCCTCGTCGTCCCTCTCATTCCTCTTGACCCTCACCTCTCTCACCAATCTGGCTCTACTCTCTCCCTTTTCTCTCTACCTCTTCCCCTCTCTCCTCTTTCATTTGTCCTCTTCCCCTCTCTCCTTCTCACCTTTTCCTCCTCTCCAACCTTCTCGCTATCCTCTAACTCTCTCTCGCTCTCTCTAACCACCCCCTCTTTCTCTAACCCTCTCCCCCTCTCTCTCTCTGTATAGCGGCCAACCAGAAGGAAGCCCTGAAGGCTCCACAGTCCTTCCATCTGAAGCAGGAACCCCGGGCAGAGGAAGAGGAGGAAGAGGTGCGGAGGAGCCCCCGGAGCCAGCCCAGCTACTCCTCCTTCTACCAGGAGCAGGGCGCGGCGCTGGGGGCCACAGGGCCAGCAGAGGTCACAGCAGACAGTGGGAGCCACAGGGGGACCCTGAAGAGACGGGAGGGAAGCCCCATGGGGAACAAGAACAGTCTCCTCAGCCAGGACATCAACTTCAAGGTGGCGTCGGAGCTGCTGATGAAGCTATCAGGTAAGGTAATGGGCTGTGTGTGTGGGTTGGGGGGAGGTATTTTGTGTGTGTGTGTTCCGGGTTAGAAGTTATGTTTTTTGACAGCACAATACACACATTCACAGCCAATTTTATTATAAAAAATTATTAGAACGTAATTGATATTTCTCTATATAGGATAGTGAAAGTAGAGATTGGATTGAATTCAAATGAGCTCCACAAACCTTAACTTGACCTATGTACTGACAAGACGTGCAAGTCTTTTAAAACTCTACTTAGTGATCTCGCACATCTGAGTATATAATTCACCCATGTTGATCTGGAGATTGCAGTGAAAGGGTAGTCCTCAATCTATTCTGCTCTTGACTGGGTCAACATGGTACAATTAGTGCCTTAAATCAGCCAATAGGAATTAATCCATAGAGAGGTCAAAGGTGACCCAGGCCCCTGCCATGTAATGACATGGGTAAAAGCATTGTATATAGAGAAGTAAAATGGAACCGTTGTCAAAGGTGAGGCCCAGTACAGGTGAAAACCATTGTACTGTCAAATGTTTGTCTCTTACACTGAGACTCAAAGCTCTCTATTTTGGCACCAAAGCCTTTGTGTCTTCCCATGGTAAAATCCAGGTCAAAGTCCTCTTTCAACACCTCTGTTCTCTTTCTCTCCCTCCTGCGACTTCCTCTCCACTTCCTTCTGTTTTTCTTTTTCTCTCTCCCCCGGTTTCTGTTCTCTCTCTTTCCCTCCTCCTCCTCCCCAAGTTTTTTGGGTGGAAGATGGGCAGAAGGGTCAATTATTTTTCATGTTGTTCAGTCAATATCCTTTTCCCGTCCTGCGGTCCCCCGTCCGAAACAAACCAATCGATGGCTGCTGGGTCCATCTCCAACGGTGCGCTACAGTGAGCCTCAAACCTGGCCACCTCTCACCCTCGCCCCTCTCTATGAAAACAGAGATGACGGAGGGAAGAAAGAACACCCTGTCCTAAACCGTCTTCTAGTTTTAGCATGTTCTCTGTTATTTCTGCTGCAGTACAGGTTATGTCATACGAGACGCCCCTCTCACCCTCGACTATATGAGACAGAGATAGTGAAAGGATGGAAGGACTGAAAAGAACACCCTGTTCTGAACCGTGTGTTAGATTTAGCATGTTTCATGTTATTCGCTGCTACGGAATTACAGTGTGTTATCACGAAAGTGTAGCCTATCTGCTTATTTTATTTTCAGCTGAAAGTATGGTCAAGTGTGTGGCACAGATCAAGCGTGTGTGTTTGTCCACAGTGTGAGAGCTGAGTGTGTCTCTCCGCTAATCAAGTGTCTAATTGGTTCAAGTGTGTGTCTGTGTGTAGCTTGTAGGTTGTGTGTGCTGTAGGTGTTGGTGGTGGGTGGGTGATCTCTTGATTTCATGTAATTCCATGCTCCGAGGGAGCAGTACTGTGTGTGTGTGTGTGTTTGCCGCGGGGTGTGTAGTGTAACACAGCAGTTGATAACAGTACAGTGATCTCTCAGCTCCAATGCCCCATATCTCATCCTGTACCCTCACACGCCAGCTGCCATTGTTCTGTTCTCTTGTTCTCTCTGGGTCACCCTGTGTCTACAGTGAGTCATAGTCACTGCCTGGGAGCGCTGCTACACTATACACTACATTACACCACACACACACTATACATTTCGTGTGTGTCTGTGTGTGTGCGCGACAGAGATGGTGAGTGTGAGAGAGAGAGTTGAAGAGAGAGGAGGTGGGAAGTCTGAGTGATTCCTCCACTACTGCTGCTTGTCCTTTGTTCTGTTTCCTCACCTCATCATTCCCCACCTCTGGGCTGACATGCTCACCACACCACCACATCCTCCTTTAGCCTCCGCTAGCATTCAGAGCCCAAGCCGCTAGCCTGTCAGTGCAGTTTAACATTGGCCAGTTAGCCTGTTAGCCTTTGTAATTTAGCAGCATGCGGTGAGAAAAATTAAGGATTCTAGCTTTAATACTTCAAATATCTTTCATTGTGCTCACCCCCCCGGAGCTTAGTAGAGAGAGTAGTGCCGTCGTCCATTGTCATGACAACAGCAGCGGGGTCGTCTGAGGGAGTAGGAGAGAAGGTTGTCTTGTGTGATGGCTGTGACAGTGAGTCTGGCCCCTCAGTCAGACGGCCTTGAGGTTAGAGAGAGGAACGGGGGAGGGGGGGGGGGGAGAGGCCAAGGGGAAGGTCAACTCCATATGAGTCATCTGCGTCACATGGCCACGAGGTTCCAAGGGCGTCTACTCCGTCACCTCTGACCCCTTGCCGAGGTCAACTCCGGCGCAGGGAGGCACGCTGTTGGCTGAAAAAGTCACATGGGTGCGATTGAGCACAGATAGAAAAAAAAACTGGAGATCTTACAATAGATCTGTTAAATGGATTGTTACCGGAGAGGCTCCGCCTTAAACCCACTAATATGGAATAGGCTAGATGTAATTAAATGACCGGACTAGCTCATTTTCAGTTGACCAAGACAACCATCAGGAGAGCAAGGAGGACTGGCATCAAAACTGGCCATTGTGAACTGTAATGTGTCGCATCACTGCTTTAACTAGGTCACTTCTGTTTCTCTCTCTTTTTCGCTCTTTCTCTCTCTCTCCTTATCAAATGACGGTGGTGGCGGTAGCGCCCTGTCTCCACCCCCCCACATCTGTTTTAAAACATGCTGTTAGCACGGTTAGCGTCTAGGGGCTAATTACAGTAGGGCTAAACAGTCCCCGGCGCTGCTGGCTAACGCCTGCTAGTGCCTGTTAGCAGATGGGTACTGGTATAGAGGGTACAGAAGGACATCAGGGGACTGGGAGGATGGGGGGTATGGGGGGGTACAGTGCCTTGAGTGATACCCTTTGTTCCAGGCAGGCAGGCTGGCAAAGTGTGGGTGATGATGTCCCTGCCACCCACTGTCCCTGGTTCCATCTCCCCCCTACCCCCCACCATGGGTGTGAAATCACACCCTTCTCCTAGCAGTGAACCTATTTCCGTCCCAATATATCCCCCTCCGTTTCGTCTTTCATCATCCTCAGCGCCCAAGGTCATTACCTTGCTAATTAAGACGAGTGTACCTGACATGGCGTCCCAGTTGGGGTCGTGTGGTTACAGTGATGTGGGCTGTAGTAGAACCTGATGACGTGTGGTTACAGTGATGTGGGCTGTAGTAGAACCTGATGACGTGTGGTTACAGTGATGTGGGCTGTAGTAGAACCTGATGACGTGTGGTTACAGTGATGTGGGCTGTAGTAGAACCTGATGACGTGTGGTTACAGTGATGTGGGCTGTAGTAGAACCTGATGACGTGTGGTTACAGTGATGTGGGCTGTAGTAGAACCTGATGACGTGTGGTTACAGTGATGTGGGCTGTAGTAGAACCTGATGACGTGTTGTCAAAGTGATTGGACTAGAGGATACACTCTCACACGCATATACAGACCAGAATAGGAAAAAGCAGGGGCGTAACTTTCACTGGGAAAGACATTCCAGGTTATGTTGGTTGAGAGAATGCCAAGAGTGTGCAAAGCTGTCATCAAGGCAAAGGGTGGCTACTTTGAAGAATCTCAAATATAAAATATATTTTGATTTGTTTAACACTTTTTTGGTTACTACATGATTCCATAGCTTTAGTGTGTGTGTGTGTGTGTGTGTGTGTGTGTGTGTGTGTGTGTGTGTGTGTGTGTGTGTGTGTGTGTGTGTGTGTGTGTGTGTGTGTGTGTGTGTGTGTGTGTGTGTGTGTGTGTATACATACACAGTGGGGAGAACAAGTATTTGATACACTGCCGATTTTGCCGGTTTTCCTACTTACAAAGCATGTAGAGGTCTGTAATTTTTATCATAGGTACACTTCAACTGTGAGAGACGGAATCTAAACAAAAATCCAGAAAATCACATTGTATGATTTTTAAGTAATTAATTAGCATTTTATTGGCTGTTTTTCTTTTCCCATGATGTCAAGCAAAGAGGCACTGAGTTTGAAGGTAGGCCTTGAAATACAGCTACAGGTACACCTCCAATTGATTCAAATTATGTCAATTAGCCTATCAGAAGCTTCTAAAGCCATGACATCATTTTTTGGAATTTTCCAAGCTGTTTAAAACTTCTAATGGATCCCTTCGCGCGCCAATCCCTTTAGCGGGATCGATTTGACAACACCCAGTGAAATTGCAACGCGACAAATTCCAAAACAGAAATACTCATAAGAATTCATAAAGCATACAAGTGTTATCGGTTTAAAACCTGTCTAGGATCAGCGTGGCGCTAGCGGCACACCCCCCCCCCCCCCCACTGAAAAACCAGTGCCGCGAAATTCAAAAAAAATTTTTTTTTTAAATATTTAACTTTCACACATTAAAGTCCAATACAGCTAATGAAAGACACAGATCTTGTGAATCCAGTCAACTTGTCCGATTTTTAAAATGTTTTACAGGGAAGACACAATATGTAAAGATGTACATCTATTACCTAAAAACACATTAGCATAATCCACCATCTTTTATTTGTCCACCAACACCAGTAGCCATCACCAATTCGACTAAACTAAGATATTTATAGCCCCTAACCAACAAAAAAACTCATCAGATGACAGTCTGATAACATATTTATGGTATGGGATAGGTTTTGTTAGAAAAAAGTGCATATTTCAGGTAGATGGCATAGGTTACAATTGCACCCACCGTCACAAATGGAATAGAAAAACTACTTAGAGCAACGTGTTTACCTACTTACTAATCATCAAACATTTCGTAAAAATACACAGCATACACGAATCGAAAGACACAGATCCTGTGAATACAGACAATATTTCAGATTTTCTAAGTGTCTTACAGCGAAAACACAATAAATCGTTATATTAGCATAGCACATAGCACATAGCAGCCCAGCATTGATTCTAGCCAAAGTGAGCGATAAAAGTCAACATCGCCAAAAGATATTAATTTTTTCACTAACCTTCTCAGAATTCTTCCGATGACACTCCTGTAACATCATATTACACAATCCATATAGAGTTTGATCGCAAATGTTTATATTTAGCCACCAAAATCATGGTTAGACAATGTGAAATGTAGACAAGCTGGTCAGAAAAAGTCCTTGCGCCACTTAGACAGTGATCTACTCTTATACATAAATACTCATAAACGTGACTAAAAAATATAGGGTGGACAGGGATTGATAGACAATTTAATTCTTAATACAATTGCGGAATAACATTTTTTAATTTATCCTTACTTTTCAATACAGTTTGCGCCAAGCGAAGCTACGTCAAAAAACATGGCGTCCTAAGCCACTAAAATGTTTCGACAGAAACACGATTTATCATAATAAAAATGTCCTACCTTGAGCTGTTCTTCCATCAGTATCTTGGGCAAAGGATCCTTTCTTGGGAGCAATCGTCTTTTGGTGGAAAGCTGTCCTCTTGCCATGTGGAAATGCCAACTGCGTTCGGGATGAACTGAAAAGCGTGCCCAACTTTTCACATCGTTGCAAAAATAAATGTCCCAAAATCGCACTAAACGGATATAAATTGCTATAAAACGCTTTAAATTAACTACCTTATGATGTTTTTAACTCCCATAACGAGAAGAAACATGACCCGAGTAATATTACCCCCTTCACTAATGCTTGGAACAGGTGCGGGCCGGTGTCCTCTAGGCGCATGACGCAGCTCCAAAAGAATGACTAGCCTCAGGGTTTTTTCATTTGTAGGGCCTGTGAACGCGCAATCGACCCCATTGGAATCGTCATCACGTAAAGGCATCCAGGGGAAGACGTAAGAAGTGTCCGTATAGTCATAGCAATATCAGTGCCCTTTTAACTGACTTCAGAACAGTGGCCAACATTTCTGAAATCTGAATCCATGTCAGGGAAATTGCTGTAGAATGGGCTCTGTTCCACTTAGAGACAAAATTTCAACTCCTATAGAAACTATAGACTGTTTTCTATCCAATAATAATAATAATAATATGCATATTGTACGATCAAGGATTTTGTGGGAAGCCGTTTCAAAAATTACCCAATTAGCATAAATAGTCTAAACAGCGCCCCCATCCCCAACAGGTTAAAGATTAACTTTGTGTTAATCTAACCACAGTGTCAGATTTCAAAAAGGCTTTACGGCGAAAGCAGACCATGCGATTATCTGATGACAGCGCACAGCATACCAACATATGAAAATCATATTTCAACCAGGCAGGTGCTACACAAAAGTCAGAAATAACAATATAATTCATGCCTTACCTTTTGAAGATTTTCTTCTGTTGGCACTCCAAAATGTACCATAAACATCACAATTTTTTTTTTGTTCGATAAATTGCTTCTTTATATCCCAAAAATTTCCATTTATTTGGCGCGTTTGATTCAGAAAAACCCCGGGTCCAACTCGCCCAACATGCCTACAAAGTATCTAATAAGTTACCTGTAAACTTGGTCCAAACATTTCAAACAACGTTCCTAATCCAAATTTATGTATCCTAAAACGTAAATAATCAATAAAATTTAAGACTGGAAATACTGTGCTCAATATCGGACGAAAACAAAGTGAAACACGTTCCAGGTCGTGGGCACCAAAACATTAGAGTGCACCTGGAGCGACACATGGAAATAACAGAGCTACTTCTTCATTTCTCAAAGGAAAAACATTAACCAATTTCTAAAGGCTGTTGACTAGTGGAAGCCATAGGAATTTCAAGCATATTTCTATTAAAAAGGGATTGCCATAGAAACGAATGGAAAACAGATTGAGCTCAAAAAAATGTTTTCCTGGATGGATTGTGCTCGGGATTTCGCCTGCCAAATCAGTTCTGTTATACTCAGACATTATTCAAACATTTTAGAAACTATCCAAATCTACTAATAACATGCATATCCTAGCTTCTAGGCCTGAGTAGCAGGCAGTTTACTTTTGGCACACTTTTCATCCGGACGTGAAAATACTGCCCCCTAGCCCAAAGAGGTTTTAAAGGCACAGTCAACTTAGTGTATGTAAACTTCTGACACACTGCAATTGTGATACAGTGAAATAATCTGTCTAAACAATTGTTGGGAAAATTACTTGTTTCATGCACAAAGTACAGTCGTGGCCAAAAGTTTTGAGAATGACACAAATATTAATTTTCACAAAGTCTGCTGCCTCAGTTTGTATGATGGCAATTTGCATATACTCCAGAATGTTATGAAGAGTGATCAGATGAATAGCAATTAATTACAAAGTCCCTCTTTGCCATGCAAATGAACTGAATCCCCAAAAAACCCTTCCACTGCATTTCAGCCCTGCCACAAAAGGACCAGCTGACATCATGTCAGTGATTCTCTCGTTAACACAGGTGTGAGTGTTGACGAGGACAAGGGTGGAGATCACTCTGTCATGCTGATTGAGTTCGAATAACAGACTGGAAGCTTCAAAAGGAGGGTGGTGATTGGAATCATTGTTCTTCCTCTGTCAACCATGGTTACCTGCAAGGTAACACGTGTCGTCATCATTGCTTTGCACAAAAAGGGCCTCACAGGCAAGGATATTGCTGCCAGTAAGATTGCACCTAAATCAGCCATTTATCGGATCATCAAGAACTTCAAGGAGAGTGGTTATTCTGCAAAAGGTACAGGGATTGGACTGCTGAGGACTGGGGTAAAGTAATTTTCTCTGATGAATCCCCTTTCCGATTGTTTGGGGCATCTGGAAAAAAGCTTGTCCGGAGAAGACAAGGTGAGCGCTACCATCAGTCCTGTGTCATACCAACAGTAAAGCGTCCTGAGAACATTCATGTGTGAGGTTGCTTCTCAGCCAAGGGAGTGGGCTCACTCGCCATTTTGCCTAAGAACACAGCCATGAATAAAGAATGGTACCAACACATCCTCCGAGAGCAACTTCTCCCAACCATCCAGGAACAGTTTGGTGACGAACAATGCCTTTTCCAGCATGATGGAGCACCTTGCCATAAGGCAAAAGTGATAACGAAGTGGCTCGGGGAACAAAACATCTATATTTTGGGGCCATGGCCAGAAAACTCCCCAGACCTTATTCCCATTGAGAACTTGTTGTCAATCCTCAAGAGGCGGGTGAACAAAACCCCACAAATTCTGACAAACTCCAAGCATTGATTATGCAAGAATGGGCTGCCATCAGTCAGGATGTGGCCCAGAAGTTAATTGACAGCATGCCAGGGCGTATTGCAGAGGTCTTGAAAAAGAAGGGTCAACACTGCAAATATTGACTCTTTCCATCAACTTCATGTAATTGCCAATAAAAGCCTTTGACACTTATGAAATACTTGTTACTATGGAATACTGAAGTATAATTACGTCTGACAAAAATATCTAAAGACACTGAGGCAGGTGCACAAATTTATTTACATCCCTGTTAGTGAGTATTTCTCCTTTGCCAAGATATGCCACCTGTCAGGTGGATGGATTATCAAGAAGCTGATTAAACATTATGATCATTACGCAGGTGCGACCAGCCACCCGGACAGCTGGTGCAACTGAGAAGTGTTTCTGTCTGTAATAAAACCCTTTTGTGGGGAAAAACTCATTCTGATTGACTTTGCCTGGCTCCCCGGTCAGTGAGCCTGGCTCCCAAGTGGGTGGGCCCATGCCCTTCCAGGCCCGACCCATGGCTGTGCCCCTGCCCAGTCATGTGAAATCCATCGATTAGGACCTAATGAATTTATTTCAGTGGACTGATTTCCTTAAATGAACTGTAACTCAGTAAAAATCGTTGAAATTGTTGCATGTTCCGTTTATTTTGTTTCAGTGTAGTTTAAACCGTACACTGACAATCAATTGTCCACACGTACTGCATAACAATAATTGATTGGATTTATGACGTGTAGGAATACATGTTAATGTAGCCCAAGTGGTGGGTGGGAGGACATGACCCTGCCGTTTCATTTCATCACCACTGCACTGCTGTATCCTGATGCTAAGCCTGTTCCACTCTGCCTCAGTGCCCTGTCCGTGCCCTCTCTGTGCCCTCCTCCCTCCCTTTCTCCTTCATTTCCTCCCTCCCTGGTAGATCTAGTCTTATAGTGGCACTGATATCTTTAGGCACTCATCCCCTTAGGGGGCTATTGGGTCTTTGAACCCCCCCCCACCCACCCCTCTCTCTCTCTCTGTAACAAACACACCACTCTCCATTAGTCTCAGTGCAAGTGTTGCATCATCATTGTACTGAATTATTGAACGCTACACTACCAGCAGATCTGGGAACAGATGTAGCAGCAGTATCACCCCTCCCGCTCCCGGCTGAATAAGAGGTAACTGGTCTAAGATCAGTCTCTGTCTGCTGCAGGCTAGGCTGCTGCTGCTGCTGTTTCGCTCCCCAGCTGACATGTTGTCTTCCACCACTGCATCCTTTTGAAGCAGCTGAACTCTTCACCCCTTTCTGACTGAGCAGGTCGACCAGAGAGGGAGAGCGAGGGGATGAGGAGAGAGGATGTCATCTTATGACTCCTCCTCGTATCCGTCTCCTTCTCTAGCTCACTCATCTTTCTTCCTTCTCTCTCACCCTCAGGGTGTTCCTCTCCCTGGCACTCTCCTCCTTTTTTAATCCTTTCCTCTCATCCTCTCTTCCTCCCTCACGGCATCCATGTGTCTCTCCCAGCTCATCTCTCTATTCCCCCTCTGTCGATGCATCAAAGGTATACCTCGCAGAATGATAAGATAGCTTTACATGTGTTGAATCGGTAATGGCGTGGCTCTCTGGCTGTTAGCTGTAGGGCTTTACTGCTAGTCCTCTCCTCATCTACGTACACGCACACAGTCAGACTGGCTGTACGTTCTGATTGGAGCAGACACCGAAGGTCAAAGGTGAACAGCGAAACAGAGCAGTGCAGTCATTTTCACTCCGTCTTAAAAATGAATAATGCATTGTCAAGTTAAAGCAGACATGTATTTGTCCGATAAAATGTGATATGTGTTAATATTAACCTGATATAGAGAGATTACAGTATACTAGATAGCATATGTCTCTAAAGATACAGAATATATTAGCATGTAGCCTGAACACAATCCACACAATGTCAACATAATATACATTGGACTATGTATAACCTACCTGTGTCATACATTGAGCGGATAAGGTATATGACAAAGTCAAGTTAACGTGATATCTATACATTAGACCAGGGTTTTCCAAACCTGTTCCTGGAGAGATAACTTCCTGTAGGTTTTCACTCCAACCCTAATCTAGTGCACCTGCTTCTAATAAATATCTGGTTGATAAACTGAATCAGGTTAGTTACAACCGGGGTTGGAGGGAAAAACCTACAGGAGGGTATCTCTCCAGGAACAGGGTTGGAGAGCCATGCGTTAGACCGTACATAGCCTGCCTGTGTACATTGAGAGCATTACAGTGTATGGTACCATACAACACCGTATATGATCAGTCAGAGCTGTGCAAGTGAGAGATTCTACACTACAGTACAGAGGTAGTGGGAGTTATCAGGTCACAACCCCTCTACTTGCTGTTAGAGGTGAACTGGTGTAGTGTTCCACTGCTCCTACACTAGAGGGGACGATACACACACACACACACACACACACACACACACACACACACACACACACACACACACACACACACACACACACACACACACACACTTAGGAACAGGATTCATCTTTTTATGGCACCAGAACAGAATGTCATAACCCTGGACATACAGTGCCGTGTGTAGTGTGTGTTTTCTTGTGCTAGATAGGCAAGTGAAGGCCACGCAATTTGACACAAAAAAAGACCACTTAGACCCCCTACTTTGATGTGTTTTCACTGAGAGTGTGTTCATCTACTTTCTGAGCGTGTGTGTGTGGGCAAAATGTTTGTGTGTGTGACCGTCTGACCGCTCAATGAATCTCAGCTGTGACGCAAGTGTGCTTATCCCAGCTCTCTCTCGCTTCGTGTGTGTGTGT
>NC_074669.1:41249674-41271876 GCF_029448725.1 Salvelinus fontinalis
ACTCACTAACGATCATCAGGTTGCTAATCAAATCAAATTGTATTTGTCACATGCGCCAACTACGATAGTGAAATGCTTACTTACAAGCAATGCAGTTTTAAACTTCTTATGGCTGCAATCCCGTTAACGGGATGATATGACAACAGCCAGTGAAAGTGCAGGGCGCCAAGTTCAAACAACAGAAATCTCATAATTAAAATTCCTCAAACATACATGTGTTTTATACCATTTTAAGGGTAATCTTGTTGTTAATCGCACCAAAGTGTCCGATTTCAAATAGGCTTTACAGCGACAGCGCCACAAACGATTATGTTAGGTCACTGCAAAATCACAGAAAAACACAGCCATTTTCCCAGCCAAAGACAGGAGTCACAAAAAGCAGAAATAGAGATAAAATGAATCACTAACCTTTGATGATCTTCATCAGATGACACTCATAGGACTTCATGTCACACAATACATATGTTTTGTTCGATAAAGTTCATATTTATATCCAAAAATCTGTTCACATTGGCGCCATGTTCAGAAATGCCTCCAAAATATCCGGAGAAATTGCAGAGAGCCACTGTTACGCACGCCTCTGAGAAGAGGGAACGCAACTCCCTGCTACAACTCAACTCTCTGAAGTGCAAGAGGTATGGACTGTAGGTGCGAGTAAGGATGACACAAAAGCAGAATTACCGTTTACTTGGATTTATTTTCTTACACGGTAATATGGGGAAAAGGGGCTGGACGGAACCAAAGCAAAGAAAGTAAATATCAAAGTTCCCCCTCCTATCTAACCTGCCTACCCACTTAACTTACCTAACTTAGCACCGTCTGGTGCCCTAACCAAAATACAGGGGGTGGTCCGCCCAGGTCTTACCTAGTGTGCCTAGACAGTAAATATGCTACGGGTATATGTATGCCCGCGGGCCTCTTGCCTAAGCACTCCCAAAGTGCCTTCTCCTTCCCCCCTGGGAACAAATGAAAGAGTAATTTTTAACGATTTCACAAACACTCACAAACACAGGACATAGAAAAACTGCTACCAACAACAACAGTACATACCAAACTTTCTGATACTATACCAACACTATATCACAATCTAATTTCTCTCTCTCAATCTCCAAATCTCTACTCCAAATCTCATCTCCTCTCTCTCCCTCTCTCCAAAACTCCTGGGGCAGAACACTGGCTTTTATCTTCAGGTGGCAATGGTGATTAGTGTCAGCTGCTTCTTGACGAGGGGGCGGGGTCAGCTCCAATCACCAATTAGCCTGGGGTTGACCAATCAGCTGGTTGGGGAGTACTTCAGGAAGCCATCTCCTGAAACACACACTCAAATACAAAACAGAACACAGAAACTGGGGAACGTAACACGCCCACCACAAAAATTGCAAACATACAGTTTGTAATAACAAAAACCAACGCTTCCCCAGTTAGTAAACCCGTGATAGAGCGTCAGCAACCACATTCGCTGAGCCCTAACTCCAACCCATCCTCCTTATCCTCCTCTAGGTCCCAGCCAGGCTTCAGCACCACCGCAGCCACACTGGAGACGGCGGGCTGGACCGGCTTACTTGAGGAGCTGTCTGGAGAGTCACGTACATAATATTCTTTTAGCATGTTAACATGACACACACGGGAAGAACGCCTTCGATCTGGGGTCTTTATCACATAGTTTGTGTCACTGAGTTTCTTTTCCACCAGATATGGTCCAGAAAAACGTGCTGACAGAGATGAGCCAGGAATTGGCAACAAAACTAAAACTTGATCCCCTGGTGCAAAAGAACGGCCAACAGCCTTTTTGTCATAATGCACCTTCATGCGTTTTTGCGAAGAGGAAAGAGACTTTTGGGCCAACGCACATGCGGCGTGCAGTCTCTCCCGCATCTTACTGACATAATCCAACACATTTTTAGGGGCGCTACTGGGTGTAGGAGATAAGATATGCTCCTTCAACACTTTCAGCGGACCCCTTGGGGTATGTCCAAACACAAGGTCAGCAGGGCTAAACCCTAAGGACTCTTGTATCGTTTCCCTAATAGCAAATAGGACAAAGGGCACCCCCTCATCCCAATCGGTACTGGTATCCATACAATACTTGCGTAGCATTGCCTTCAGCGTCTGATGCCAGCGTTCGAGAGCCCCTTGACTCTCTGGATGATACGGACTTGAGACCTGATGGGAAATACACAATGTCTTTAACACATTTGAAAACATTTTGGACATAAAGTTGGATCCCTGATCAGTTTGGATTACTTTAGGGAGTCCAAACGTAGAGAAGAACTTCACCAGTGCCTTCACCACAGTCTTAGCCGTAATAGTACGGAGAGGAATAGCCTCTGGGTATCGAGTAGCACTGCACATTATTGTTAATAGGAACTGGTTACCTGACCTGGTTTTTGGCAACGGACCTACACAATCAACTATCACTCTTTCAAACGGTTCCCCCACCACAGGAATCGGGTAGAGCGGTGCTCTAGGAACTGTTTGATTCGCTTTCCCAGTGAGTTGACATACGTGACATGTTTTACAAAATTGGACCACGTCAGACTTCAAACCTGGCCAGAAAAAATGACGAAGGACCCGGTTATAAGTCTTTGTGATCCCCAAATGTCCAGACCACGCCTGGTCATGGGCGAGTGACAGCACCTGCTGTCGGAACGGTGTAGGAACAACCACTTGACACACTTCACTCCAGTCATTAACGGTGTCATGAGCTGCCCATTTACGCATCAAAACTCCTGCTTCCATAAAGTAGGCAGTCTCTCTAGTTTTAGCTTCTTCAATGGAAATTACCGAAGCAAAACACTTACGAAGACTGGTGTCTCCTTTTTGACATTCAATCACCTTCTCAGGGGTGACAGACAAAAGAATGTCATGTAATTGGGGTGCGATTTCGCAGTCCCCTTCCTTAGTTTTTACAGGAGTAAAAACTGTCGGACTTGCAGAAGGAATACTCGGTGCATTGTCTTCTACTTCAACATTCTCAAAAATGGAACTAGCCAAATCCACCACATCTCCAAGCTTGCGAGATTGTGCCCTCGTTAAGACACAAGCAGGAAAAACATGTGGAAATGCTTGAACCAATTTCTCATCTGTAGTTCTGATTTCTGGGTTGTCTACTACCTCTAACACAGGAGTAACGTTACCACCAGCAATATCATTCCCTAATAGCAATGTGACTCCTTTTACTGGCAGTGTAGACACTACACCAACACGGAAACGTCCTGATACCAAGTCTGACACTAAGTGGACCCAGTGTAATGGTACAGGTACTGTTTTTGTCTCTATCCCCTGTAATATAACATGTGAGCCACAATACGTTTCAGGAGACCAGGGTAAAGCATCAGTAATGATTACTGACTGTGCCGCTCCGGTGTCTCGTAAGATTTTAATTGGCTTTTGATCAGCTTGTTCTCCAGTTAAGGAAACACAACCGGCAGAAATAAACGGAGCATAAACAGGATCCGGTTTCTCAAACGCTGAATCAATACCTCGGACCAACGGACGAGCCAAAAACTTGACTAAACCCAAACTTTTCCTTTTTGGGGAAGGTGACTGGGACTGTTTCGGTTTATTTTTCAAAACTGGGCAGTCCGCAATCACGTGACCCTTTTGGTGACAGTAAAAACATTCACGGATTTCATGAAAAGACTTGTCAGAGGAAAAACGACCTGAATGAGGCACTGATGACGTAATCAGTCTACCTTCAAAACGAGGTGCACCAAAGACAGTCTTGTGTGTCAAAGCGTACTCATCTGCCAACACTGCTGCCTGGGCCAATGTCACCACTTTCTGTTCATTTAAATGAACTACAATTCTATCAGGGAGGTTGCTTTTAAAATCCTCCAACAGCATCAACTCCCGAATATCAGCAAAGGTGTTAGCTTTGCTGGCTGAACACCATCGATTAAACAGAGACTCTTTGTCCCTAGCAAACTCAACAAAAGTACGGTGAGAGGGTTTCTTGTGGTTCCTGAAGCGCTGTCTATAAGCTTCAGGCACCAACTCATAAGCCCGCAACACGGTAGTTTTAACTGTTTCGTAGTGTAAACTGTCTTCCAGCGAGAGAGCAGCTACTACTTCCTGGGCTTTCCCAGACAATTTACATTGCAACAGGAGAGGCCAAACCTCGAGTGGCCAATGCAGCGCAGCGGCCACACGCTCAAACGCAGAGAAATAGGAATCAACTTCCGACTCTCGGAATGGAGGGACTAAAGCGATATTTTTACTTACATCAAAGTGGGCTTGATGATGAGCAGCTTTTGGAGTCGTACCGGAGCCAGCATCTAGCTCTAGCTGTCGGATCCTCACCTCCTTGTCGGCTTCTATTTTCCTAATTTCAAGGTCGAAATGCATTTGTCTCTCTTTATCTTTTTGCTCCATTTCTAACCGAGCCAGCCTCACCTTTAGCCTAGCGGTCCCGTCTGAACGACCTGAAGCAGAAGATAAAGGATCGAATCGAGGCAATGTAAAGGGGGTACGAGCAACCCCTTCCTCCGCCCTGTCCTCCGACTTGGCATCGGAAAGTCTACCCGTCTCCTCTCCTTTCAATGAGAGAATTCTTTCTCTTACTAATCCCTCCCTGACTAGCACCAAAAGCTCAGCCTTTAGGGCTTTCTCAGGGATAACAAATCCATAATGATCAGCTATAAGGTCTACTTTTCGAAACCTCACCAAACAATCGATAGAGGGCGCTTCAATGAACTTGGAGATGGCTGAGGCAGCCATCTTGTACACAACAATATACTGAACACACAAACTAAACAAGTCATCCAAACTCACAACCTACCATCACATCTCAATCACTAACCACAGAGAGCTCAGTGCAGCAGGGTCCGGTGGGTTTAATGGAATCCCGGATGAGCCCCCATTATGTTACGCACGCCTCTGAGAAGAGGGAACGCAACTCCCTGCTACAACTCAACTCTCTGAAGTGCAAGAGGTATGGACTGTAGGTGCGAGTAAGGATGACACAAAAGCAGAATTACCGTTTACTTGGATTTATTTTCTTACACGGTAATATGGGGAAAAGGGGCTGGACGGAACCAAAGCAAAGAAAGTAAATATCAAAGTTCCCCCTCTCCTATCTAACCTGCCTACCCACTTAACTTACCTAACTTAGCACCGTCTGGTGCCCTAACCAAAATACAGGGGGTGGTCCGCCCAGGTCTTACCTAGTGTGCCTAGACAGTAAATATGCTACGGGTATATGTATGCCCGCGGGCCTCTTGCCTAAGCACTCCCAAAGTGCCTTCTCCTTCACCCCTGGGAACAAATGAAACAGAGTAATTTTTAACGATTTCACAAACACTCACAAACACAGGACATAGAAAAACTGCTACCAACAACAACAGTACATACCAAACTTTCTGATACTATACCAACACTATATCACAATCTAATTTCTCTCTCTCTCTCTCAATCTCCAAATCTCTACTCCAAATCTCATCTCCTCTCTCTCCCTCTCTCCAAAACTCCTGGGGCAGAACACTGGCTTTTATCTTCAGGTGGCAATGGTGATTAGTGTCAGCTGCTTCTTGACGAGGGGGCGGGGTCAGCTCCAATCACCAATTAGCCTGGGGTTGACCAATCAGCTGGTTGGGGAGTACTTCAGGAAGCCATCTCCTGAAACACACACTCAAATACAAAACAGAACACAGAAACTGGGGAACGTAACAGCCACGTCAAATAACATAAATACTCATCATAAACTTTGATGAAAGATACATGTTTTACATAGATACACATAGATAAAGATACACTTGTTCTTAATGCAACCGCTGTCAGATTTCAAAAAGCTTTACGGCAAAAGCACAATATTCAATAATCTTCTGCTACTCAGAGCTCTACTGTCCCAACATCAGGTCCTAATGGTCTGGTACTCAGGACTCTATTGTCCCTCCATCAGGTCCTAATGGCCTGCTACTCAGAGCTCTACTGTCCCTCCATCAGGTCCTAATGGTCTGGTACTCAGGACTCTATTGTTCCTCCATCAGGTCATAATGGTCTGGTACTCAGGACTCTATTGTCCCTCCATCAGGTCATAATGGTCTGGTACTCAGGACTCTATTGTCCCTCCATCAGGTCCTAATGGCCTGGTACTCAGGACTCTATTGTCCCTCCATCAGGTCCTAATGGCCTGCTAGTTTATGCATATGCCTATATATGACCTGTCGCGCAGAGAGAGGCTGCTTGCTTCTCAAACAGTTGATGCGAGGTGTGAAATAATCAAATCCAAAGTTTATTGGACACATACACCGATTTGCAGATGTTTTCGCAGGTGCAGCGAAATGCTTGTTTCTAGCTCCAATAGTGCAGTAATACCTAGCTATAATAATAATATTAAAACATACTCATAATCCATAAAAAAATCTAAATGAAGAAATACAAATAAGTAAGTGTTCTTCTAAGCCCAGATGTTTCTATATGTGGTCCCGTGTGAAGCAGAGTTTTGATAGCTGCCACTAAAAAGAGGAGGATCCCAGCTGCTCCTAAATGTATTTCTCAGCTGTGCTATGTAACCGGAGAAGCCTACCCGGCATGATTGGAAAAACGAACTGCGGGAAGCGGTTCCCATTCGCTATTCGAGTGCATATCGACTGCCCCTGTTCCTGCCCATTTGATAATGGGCCATTCAAAATCAAAACTAATTTTACATATTAGTAAAGACGAGATTAAATTGAGAATAGTCTGATGGGTGAAAATATGATCAGTTGATGAGAGAACAGCTGTGCAGCCTGAGACAAGGAACAGAGCACAAGCTTGTTTTGATACTTTCTCAAATCATCAATAGTCTATAGTCACATCATGCAGCCCGTATATATGTTCTGATTTCTAACACATTCTAATGTTTGTATCAGTCACAATTAAAGTTCCCAAATAACTCTAAATCAATTTAATCTGTTTCAAATGGTCACTTTATGCTCAACATAGCCACTTCATATGTGCACTCGCTCCAGAATGGGAATTAATCCTTTCTATTTTATTCAGCTAAATTAAATGATATTCTTCTTATTATTTTAGATGATATGTTTTTATAGTAAGTGTATATTGCCTGCTCACTGAACTAGCCTACAGTCTATGGCATGGGCCGTAGCCAGATAACATACAGTAGGCCAACTCATATTCTGCTCTACTGAAATACATTTTCTTCATATCAGAATGTTGCTTTAAACCTGCCTTAAATAGATAATAGATTGATTGATGGTGGTGGTGTGTATTAAATTGATTTATTAGACCTTTTTAAATGTTGATGTTCCCAAGGCACTCATCAGCGGCTTGTGTGCTGGAGGCCTGGAGATACTAAATGTGTTTATGGTAATTAACGGTCAGTTACCGTGAGACCGACAGTCATTTGCGTGACAATAACCGTCTGACAAAATGTCGTGACCGCTACAGCTTTAACTGTACTCCAATAATCTACATAGTTTACATACATACTAGTACCTATCTATGATTGGGGACATAGTGAGGATGCTAAGGGAATGTCAGTGTATTATGGACATTATTCTTAGCACTGTGACAACTGTAATGAGACACAATTATTCCCATTGATTTACATCTGAAAGCTAGTTGTCCGTCAACCTCTGAGAAATAGGCCTTGCTTTGTGGCGGTTGCCAAATCTGAGGCAACTTTGGACTGAAGTACACTGAAACTGTTGTTTTCACCTGAGAGAAGTAACCTAGGACTGGCCTATATCAAAATGGGCTATCTACCAAGTATGCAAGTGGCAGTACAAGTATAGCCCAGTCAATCTAGCCTACCTGGGCTGGGTTTCCCAAAAGCATCGTAGCACTAAGATCATATTTTGTCCATTTAGTTTCTTAGTGCTACAATGCTTTTGGGAAACCTAGCCCTGACCTCTTTTCAATGCTATCCACTGGTTGTAGTTTCTATGACAACTTTATCCTGTCAACTGTCCTTGTGACCTCTTTCAATGTTATGAAAATAATGCAAATGTGGTATTAAGCGTCATAATGTATCCTTGTCTTATAGCTTTCACTGTTGTACTACTGCTACTTTTTATGTTTCACCGTGGTTGAATCAGGGTATAAAATGTACTTTTTATGGTTCACCATGGTAATGTTGAGGCTGAATCAGGGTATGAAATGTACTTTTTATGGTTCACCATGGTAATGTTGAGGCTGAATCAGGGTACAAAATGTACTTTTTGTGGTTCACCATGGTAATGTTGAGGCTGAATCAGGTTATAAAATGTACTTTTTATGGTTCACCATGGTAATGTTTAAGCTGAATCAGGGTATAAAATGTACTTTTTATGGTTCACCATGGTAATGTTTAAGCTGAATCAGGGTATAAAATGTACTTTTTGGTCCACCAGCCACTCACATTTTTACCAGCCATTGTACCCCCCCCCCCCCCCCCCCCCGCGCTAAAATGACACCAACAAAACACAAAAGAATCGATGAGCATGCTTTGCAATGTTTTTAAAACAGTAAATGTAACACTAGTGAGAAGTTGTTATATTAACCAAAATATCACATTTCACCTGTCCTTTTAAGGGCAAGAATAAGCTACATAGTGTAGTTCTTTGACTTTGTACCATGTTCATTTACCAGCGATGCAACAAAACTGCAGAAATACTTTGAAACAGCTACTGCAGCATTCATTTTACTATACATGTGATTATACATTACTATTTTTATTCACAAATGTGAGTGAATCTTGTGAATGTGAAATGAATCTTACCCACCAGCGCCAAAATCTACCCGCATTTGGTAGGTGGCGGGTGTTAATTTTATGCCCTGGGCTGAATGGTAAATTAAGAAATACCCTGTTAATTGCGATTACAGGCACTCGGTGAGATCTGAGCCTATTTCTGTAGTGAAAGTGTGTTTCTCCCTGGCGGTTGTTTTTGGTGCTCTGTGAGGAGCTTTGATGGCACGTCTAAGATTATGGGCATGTGTTGTTTCTGTAACATTAAAAAAAATACAAGTTCTAAAAATGGACGGGAAAAATAAACGCGGGTGCAAAGGGCGCTTCATCTGCGCTGAGGAATTTCAGAGGTCTGGGGGCCTCGAGTCGACTCATTCTCTTCCAAGAACACTTCTCCTTCCTCTTTCACCTCTGGCACGAGGCCCGAAGTACCCACAAACTGCCGGGGCCAAGGCCAACAGTACACAGATGGTTATATGCTGCTCTACATTTCAATACGACGGACAGAACCGAACCACAGACATTACTGTATAGCAGGGGTTGGCAACATGCGGCCCACGGGACAAAACCAGCCCGTAAAAGATTTTTGGTGGTCCCCTCAAAGTAAAAAAAATAATTACAAAAATAAATAAAGACTGTAAAATCATCAGGAATTCAGCAAAGATGTGTTTAATTTAGTAAATCTGTTCCCAAGTATTCCCACAAATAGAAAAATACAGATATGATTGCGTCTGTAATAAAGGTATGAAATTATTGTTATTTTCAAATACAAACTCTTTTTGGGATTAGTTGTGGTCAATTAGCAGTGTACAAATTATTGTAATTATTTTTCGACAGCAATAGTCCCGTGGCTGAATCTAGTTGCTGTATATAGCTTAGCCTAACAGCTACCCCGTATCCCGGTCCATGCTGAGAGTGTGATCTAGATCAGGGTTTCCCAACCTCTCAACCAAAACGTGCACCATGGGGCAGACCCGGGACCCAGTTTGTGGAAACCCTGGTCTAGGCTAACTCCTGAGCCACCATGACTGATGGGTTTTCCATGGAGTAGCCATTTTGGCTCTGACATGGGATAAAAGGTGATGGGTGTGTTTGTTTAAGAATGGGTTATATACAGAGTTGTGTGTGGACATAAGCCTGCTATAGGTGCAGATGATTTAGAGTATGGGCTTCTTTCTAACTCAGGCTGTTAAAAGCACAGTTGTAGTTAAGTGCTGTATTTTTAAACTGGTAAATGCCCGGTGGTGCTCCCAGAACTCCAAAGGGCATGAACCCTCTTGAGTTTGCCCACGCATCGCCGTCCTTCTGAGCCTGGATCAGTGAGCCGCACTGAGAGCTGAATATCTCTGTCTTTATCGCTTTCAATCACTGATCTCAGACCAGTCTCTCACTCACAGTCCCCTTGGGCTCTGGTCAAATGCAGTGCACTATAAAGGCAGTGCACTATACAGTGAATAGGGTGCCATTTGGGACTCTGAGGATTTATGACAAACAGCTGACTAGTCAGTCAGTGACATGGTGCCTTTTGTAACGTGGGATGTATCGTGATAGATGCACTCTGACAATTATTTCACTCTTTTCCCCCAAAAGAAAAGGGGGCTAAATGTGCACTTAACTTATTGGTGTCCCGTATAAAGTCCTGCGAAGGGGGTTTGAATTTACGACCGCTGGTTCAGACACAACCAGCTGGTTATATTTAGAGAGTCTGTGTTTTTTTCACTCACACACACACACAAGCGCTCAGTCTTTTTCCAACAGGACAAACTGAGTGTGAGGGCGAGACTGAAGAGAAGAGGAAGATGGAGAGAAAGTCCCAGTGAATGGAATTACCTTCCTCTCCGGGAGGGGGGGCTGACTGCTAGTCGTTTACAGTGACGTGAGCCTGCTGGTGGACAGGGCTAGCTGCTAGGGTCTCTCCCACCATATTGTCCGTCGCCGCACGCTAATAAGGCAGAAGCCCTGACTGCAGGGCAGGCTCATTAGCATAGCCCGCGGACATGGCAACCCCCGCCAGGGCTCAGCATGGACACTTAATTACCGCCACGGCTCCTTCTCCTTTCTACACTCCGCCTCCTCACTACACGCACCCCTCTTCCCTCGTATTACACCTCTCCACTCTTCCCCCCTCGTACAGTATACAACCCCTAACCCAGGCCAACAGCAGCCAGACACTCCTAGTCACAGGAGAGCATGCTGGGATAACCCAGATGTGGCTCAAGCTGTGCTGGCTGTGTGGTGTGTTCCGTAGCTGTGCTGGCTGTGTGGTGTGTTCCGTAGCTGTGCTGGCTGTGTGGTGTGTTCCGTAGCTGTGCTGTAGCTGTGTGGTGTGTTCCGTAGCTGTGTGGTGTGTTCCGTAGCTGTGCTGTAGCTGTGTGGTGTGTTCCGTAGCTGTGCTGTAGCTGTGTGGTGTGTTCCGTAGCTGTGCTGGCTGTGTGGTGTGTTCCGTAGCTGTGCTGGCTGTGTGGTGTGTTCCGTAGCTGTGCTGGCTGTGTGGTGTGTTCCCTAGCTGTGCTGGCTGTGTGGTGTGTTCCGTAGCTGTGCTGGCTGTGTGGTGTGTTCCGTAGCTGTGCTGTAGCTGTGTGGTGTGTTCCGTAGCTGTGCTGGCTGTGTGGTGTGTTCCGTAGCTGTGCTGGCTGTGTGGTGTGTTCCGTAGCTGTGCTGTAGCTGTGTGGTGTGTTCCGTAGCTGTGCTGTAGCTGTGTGGTGTGTTCCGTAGCTGTGCTGGCTGTGTGGTGTGTTCTGTAGCTGTGCTGGCTATGTGGTGTGTTCCGTAGCTGTGCTGTAGCTGTGTGGTGTGTTCCGTAGCTGTGCTGTAGCTGTGTGGTGTGTTCCGTAGCTGTGCTGGCTATGTGGTGTGTTCCGTAGCTGTGCTGTAGCTGTGTGGTGTGTTCCGTAGCTGTGCTGGATTTAAATAGCCAGTCTGAGTGGTAGACTTGACCGTGGTCTTGAACCCACCTCTTCATCTTTTACTTATGTCTCTCTCTGCCTCTCTCTCTGCCTCTCTCTGCCTCTCTCTCTCTCTCTCTCTCTCTCTCTCTCTCTCTCTCTCTCTCTCTCTCTCTCTCTCTCTCTCTCTCTCTCTCTCTCTCTGCCTCTCTCTGCCTCTCTCTGCCTCTCTCTGCCTCTCTCTGCCTCTCTCTGCCTCTCTCTGCCTCTCTCTCTCTCTCTCTCTCTCTCTCTCTCTGCCTCTCTCTCTCTCTCTGCCTCTCTCTCTCTCTGCCTCTCTCTCTCTGAGTGTCTGTCTCTCTCTGAGTGTCTGTCTCTCTCTGAGTGTCTGTCTCTCTCTGCCTTTCTCTCTCTCTCTCTCTCTCTCTCTCTCTGAGTGTCTGTCTCTCTGCCTCTCTCTCTGCCTCTCTCTATCTCTCTGCCTCTCTCTATCTCTCTGCCTCTCTCTGTCTCTGTCTCTCTCTCTCTGCCTCTCTCTCTCTGCCTCTCTCTCTCTCTCTGAGTCTCTCTCTCCAGGCCTCTCAAAGATTCTTGGCATCATAGTGTCAGTATTGATGCTTCTACTCCAGACTTAATCGGCTAATGGCCTTCCTTCCACCCTAGCCCGGGCCTGGAGGTCAGTGGGGCCATCTTGTATGCCTGGCTAAGTCACAGAATAGTTGCAGTGTGTCTGTTGGTAGCTAGGCGAAACCTCATGCAAGTCATGTGGTCTGGTGACCTACGGAACAAACCCCCCCTTACCCCTCCTCCCCCAGCGTCCCCCTCCGGCACATGGATCATTGTGTCTGATGAGGCTGGCTGAAATCTGGTTGACTCCACTGTCTGTCTGGCTGCAGTGACTGCATGGGCCCAGCACAGTAACACTGCTCCCCAGACAGTCCGGAACAACCACGTCAGCCAAAATATAACCCGCCATCGTGTTCAAACACGGAGACAATTGACATGGGGTTGTCTCGTCTTGTATACAATAAGATGAGGAATAAGCTGTGATGTTCTTCAGCTGTCATGAGTGTCTCTCTTGTCCCTCTCTTTGACTTGTGTATTCTTCTTCCTCGAAACCTCCTAAAATAGATAGCTTGACCACATCCTGGTAAATATACCCGATACACAATCACATGAAGCAATGCTCCTCTTAGTTGGCAGTTACATCATCAGCTTTCAACTTGAACCAGGAAGCAGTGTTTTGTTAGCGAACCCAGTAGCGCAGACCGTCGCAGCAGTCTGTTCACTCTCTCTCCCTGATATGTCGCTATACACCTCTGTCCTGGGAAGAATGCACACACACACACTGTACGAGCACACACACTGTATGCACAAACACACACACAGCACTGAATTACCCGGTTGTGTGTGTGTAGTGAGTGCTAACAGACCCGGACTGCTGAGTACCCTGCAGCTGTTTGTCTCAACATGCAAGTCATCCCCGCCATTACACCGCTAAATGGTTCTCTTTCACACTGAGCACGGCAAACTGACAGATGCTCTCTGCTGCTAACTCTGCCTTTCTCTCTCTCTCTGCCTTCCTCTTTCTCTCGCTGCCTCTTTCTCTCGCTGCCTCTTTCTCTCGCTGCCTCTTTCTCTCGCTGCCTCTTTCTCTCGCTGCCTCTCTCTCTCTTTCTCTCGCTGCCTCTCTCTCTCTTTCTCTCGCTGCCTCTCTCTCTCTCTCTCTCTCGCTGCCTCTCTCTCTCTCTCTCGCTGCCTCTCTCTCTCTCTCGCGCTGCCTCTCTCTCTCTCGCGCGCTGCCTCTCTCTCTCTCTCTCGCTGCCTCTCTCTCTCGCTGCCTCTCTCTCTCTCTCTCTCTGCCTCTCTCTCTCTCGCTGCCTCTCTCTCTCTCTCTCTCTCGCTGCCTCTCTCTCTCTCGCTGCCTCTCTCTCTCTCTCTCGCTGCCTCTCTCTCTCTCTCTCTCGCTGCCTCTCTCTCTCTCTCTCTCGCTGCCTCTCTCTCTCTCTCTCTCGCTGCCTCTCTCTCTCTCTCTCGCTGCCTCTCTCTCTCTCTCGCTGCCTCTCTCTCTCTCTCTCTGCCTCTCTCTCTCTCTCGCTGCCTCTCTCCCTCTCGCTGCCTCTCTCCCTCTCGCTACCTCTCTCCCTCTCGCTGTCTCGCTCCCTCTCGCTGTCTCGCTCCCTCTCGCTGTCTCGCTCTCTCTCGCTGCCTCTCTTTCTCTGCCTCTCGCTCGCGCTCTCTCTCTCTGCCTCTCGCTCGCGCGCTCTCTCTCTGCCTCTCGCTCGCTCTCTCTCTCGCTTGCTCTCTCTCTCGCTTGCTCTCTCTCTCTCTCGCGCTTGCTCTCTCTCTCTCTGTCTCTCGCTCTCTCTCTCTCTCTCTGCCTCTCGCTCTCTCTCTCTGCCTCTCGCTCTCTCTCTCTGCCTCTCGTTCTCTCTCTCTGCCTCTCGCTCTCTCTCTCTGCCTCTCTCTCTCTCTCTCTCTGCCTCTCGCTCTCTCTCTCTGCCTCTCGCTCTCTCTCTCTGCCTCTCGCTCTCTCTCTCTCTGCCTCTCGCTCTCTCTCTCTCTGCCTCTCTCTCTCTCTCGATGCCTCTCGCTCTCTCTCTCTCTGCCTCTCGCTCTCTCTCTCTACCTCTCGCTCTCTCTCTCTCTGCCTCTCGCTCTCTCTCTCTCTACCTCTCGCTCTCTCTCTCTCTGCCTCTCGCTCTCTCTCTCTGCCTCTCGCTCTCTCTCTCTCTCTGCCTCTCGCTCTCTCTCTCTCTGCCTCTCGCTCTCTCTCTCTCTGCCTCTCGCTCTCTCTCTCTCTGCCGCTCGCCCTCTCTCTCTCTGCCGCTCGCTCTCTCTCTCTCTGCCGCTCGCTCTCTCTCTCTCTGCCGCTCGCTCTCTCTCTCTCTGCCGCTCGCTCTCTCTCTCTCTGCCGCTCGCTCTCTCTCTCTCTGCCGCTCGCTCTCTCTCTCTCTGCCGCTCGCTCTCTCTCTCTCTGCCGCTCGCTCGCTCTCTCTCTGCCGCTCGCTCGCTCTCTCTCTGCCGCTCGCTCGCTCTCTCTCTGCCGCTCGCTCGCTCTCTCTCTGCCGCTCGCTCGCTCTCTCTCTGCCGCTCGCTCGCTCTCTCTCTGCCGCTCGCTCGCTCTCTCTCTGCCGCTCGCTCGCTCTCTCTCTGCCGCTCGCTCGCTCTCTCTCTGCCTCTCGCTCGTTCTCTCTCTCTCTCTCTCTCTCGCTCTCTCTGCCTCTCGCTCGTTCTCTCTCTCTCTCGCTCTCTCTGCCTCTCGCTCTCTCTCTCTGCCTCTCGCTCGCTCTCTCTCTCTGCCTCTCGCTCGCTCTCTCTCTCTGCCTCTCGCTCGCTCTCTCTCTCTGCCTCTCGCTCGCTCTCTCTCTCTGCCTCTCGCTCGCTCTCTCTCTCTGCCTCTCGCTCGCTCTCTCTCTCTGCCTCTCGCTCGCTCTCTCTCTCTGCCTCTCGCTCGCTCTATCTCTCTGCCTCTCGCTCGCTCTCTCTCTCTGCCTCTCGCTCGCTCTCTCTCTCTGCCTCTCGCTCGCTCGCTCTCTCTGCCTCTCGCTCGCTCGCTCTCTCTGCCTCTCGCTCGCTCTCTCTCTCTGTCTCTCGCTCGCTCACTCTCTCTCTGCCTCTCGCTCGCTCTCTCTCTCTGCCTCTCGCTCGCTCTCTCTCTCTGCCTCTCGCTCGCTCTCTCTCTCTGCCTCTCGCTCGCTCTCTCTCTCTGCCTCTCGCTCGCTCGCTCGCTCGCTCTCTCTCTCTCTCTCTCTCTCTCTCTCTGCCTCTCGCTCGCTCTCTCTCTGCCTCTCGCTCGCTCTCTCTCTGCCTCTCGCTCACTCGCTCTCTCTGTCTCTGCCTCTCGCTCCCTCTCTCTCTGCCTCTCGCTCCCTCTCTCTCTGCCTCTCGCTCGCTCTCTCTCTCTGCCTCTCGCTCGCTCTCTCTCTCTCTGCCTCTCGCTCGCTCTCTCTCGCTCTGCATCTCGCTCGCTCTCCCTCTCTCTGCATCTCGCTCGCTCGCTCTCCCTCTCTCCCTCTCGCTCGCTCTCTCTCTCTGCCTCTCGCTCTCTCTCTTGCTCTCTGTGCCTCTCTCTGCCTCTCTCTCTCTGCCTCTCTGCTTCTTTCTCTGTCTCTCTGCTTCTTTCTCTGTCTCTCTCGGCTTCTCCTCGCTGCCTCATAGCAGCCCCATCAGTCTCATTCAGTCAGGGGCATTTTACACTTTAGCTTCCCCAAGTTGTTGGGCTGTATGTGTGTGTCAAATCAAATTTTATTTCACATGCTTTGTAAATAACAGGTGTAGACTAACAGTGAAATGTGTACTTACGGGCCCTTCCCAACAATCCAGAGAGAAAAAAAACGATAATAACACGAGGAATAAACACACAATGAGTAACGATAACTTGGCTTTATACAACTTTTTAGAGTCTTCCTCTGGCACCGCCTGCTATAGAGGTCCTGGATTGGCAGGAAGCTTAGCCCCAGTGATGTACTGGGCTGTACGCACTACCCTCGGCAGCGCCTTGCGGTCGGATGCCAAGTAGTTGCCATAGCAATCAGTGATGCAACCAGTCAAGATGCTCTCAATGGTGCAGCTGTAGAACATTTAGAGGATCTGAGGGCCCATGTCAAATCTTTTCAGCCTCTTGAGGGGAACCAGGCGTTGTCGTGCCCTCTTCACGACTGTGTTTTTGCATGTGGACCATGACAAGTCCAAAGGAACATGAAGCTGTCTACCTGCTCCACTAAAGCCCTGTGGATGGGGGCGTTTCCTGTTTCCCTCTCCCTGGCTCACTGTAGAGACTGCCCCCCCCTCCCCCACCACCACTGTACTGTGGACTGTGTCCCCCCCACCACCACTGTACTGTAGAGACTGCCCCCCCCTCCCCCACCACCACTGTACTGTAGACTGCCCCCCTCCCCCACCACCACTGTACTGTAGACTGCCCCCCTCCCCCACCACCACTGTACTGTAGACTGCCCCCCACCACCACTGTACTGTAGAGACTGTGCCCCCCTACCACCACTGTACTGTAGACTGCCCCCCTCCCCCACCACCACTGTACTGTAGAGACTGTGCCCCCCCCACCACCACTGTACTGTAGACTGCCCCCCTCCCCCACCACCACTGTACTGTAGAGACTGTGCCCCCCCACCACCACTGTACTGTAGACTGCCCCCCACCACCACTGTACTGTAGAGACTGTGCCCCCCTACCACCACTGTACTGTACAGTGGTTTAAAGTACTTTTAAAGTAATTTTTTAGGTATCTGTACTTTACTATTTATATTTTTGATGAATTTTGCTTCACTACATTCCTAAAGAAAATGTTGTTTTCACTCTCCATACATTTTCCTTGACACCCAAAAGTACTCGTTACATTTTGAATGCTTAGCACAACAGGAAATTGCTCCAATTCGCACACTTATCAACAGAACATTCCTGGTCATCCCTACTGCCTCTGATCTGGCAGACTCACTAAACACACATGCTTCGTTTTGTAAATTATGTCAAATGTTGGAGTGTGCCTCTGGCTCTCCGTAAATAAAATTAAAAAACAAGAAAATGGTGCCGCCTGGTTTGCTTAAGATAAGGAATTTTAAGTGATTTATATTTTTACTTTGGATATTTAAATATATTTTAGTAATGTTTACTTTTGATACTTTATATTTTAAAGCAAATACTTTTAGAATTTTACTGGGTGACTTTTACTAGAGTCATTTTCTGTTAAGTTAACTTTTACTCAGGTATGAAAATTGGGTACGCCCCCCCATTACCACTGTACTGGAAACTGCCCCCCCCCCTACCACCTGTAAAGAATGTAGAGACTGTCCCCCTCACTACTGCTGTACTGTAGACTGTGTCCCCCCAACCACCACCACCACTGTACTGTAGAGACTGTATCACCACCACCACTGTACTGTAGAGACTGTATCACCACCACCACTGTACTGTAGAGACTGTATCACCACCACCACTGTACTGTAGAGACTGTGTCCCCCCAACCACCACCACCACTGTACTGGAGAGACTGTATCACCACCACCACTGTACTGTAGAGACTGTATCACCACCACCACTGTACTGTAGAGACTGTGTCCCCCCAACCACCACCACCACTGTACTGTAGAGACTGTATCACCACCACCACTGTACTGTAGAGACTGTATCACCACCACCACTGTACTGTAGAGACTGTGTCCCCCCAACCACCACCACCACTCTACTGTAGAGACTGTATCACCACCACCACTGTACTGGAGAGACTGTATCACCACCACCACTGTACTGGAGAGACTGTATCACCACCACCACTGTACTGGAGAGACTGTATCACCACCACCACTGTACTGTAGAGACTGTATCACCACCACTGTACTGTAGAGACTGTATCACCACCACCACCACCACCACTGTACTGTAGAGACTGTATCACCACTGTACTGTAGAGACTGTATCACCACCACCACCACCACCACTGTACTGTAGAGACTGTATCACCACTGTACTGTAGAGACTGTATCACCACTGTACTGTAGAGACTGTATCACCACTGTACTGTAGAGACTGTATCACCACCACCACCACCACCACTGTACTGTAGAGACTGTATCACCACTGTACTGTAGAGACTGTATCACCACTGTACTGTAGAGACTGTATCACCACCACCACTGTACTGGAGAGACTGTATCACCACCACCACTGTACTGTAGAGACTGTACCACCACCACCACTGTACTGTAGAGACTGTACCACCACCACTGTACTGTAGAGACTGTACCACCACCACCACCACCACTGTACTGTAGAGACTGTATCACCACTGTACTGTAGAGACTGTATCACCACTGTACTGTAGAGACTGTATCACCACCACCACTGTACTGGAGAGACTGTATCACCACCACCACTGTACTGTAGAGACTGTACCACCACCACCACTGTACTGTAGAGACTGTACCACCACCACTGTACTGTAGAGACTGTACCACCACCACCACTGTACTGTAGAGACTGTATCACCACCACCACTGTACTGGAGAGACTGTACCACCACCACCACCACCACTGTACTGTAGAGACTGTATCACCACCACCACCACCACCACTGTACTGTAGAGACTGTATCACCCCTCCACCACCACCACCACTGTACTGTAGAGACTGTATCACCACCACCACCACCACCACTGTACTGTAGAGACTGTATCACCCCTCCACCACCACCACCACTGTACTGTAGAGACTGTATCACCACCACTGTAATGTAGAGACTGTATCACCACCACCACTGTAATGTAGAGACTGTAGAACCACCACCACTGTACTGTAAAGACTGTATCACCACCACCACTGTACTGTAGAGACTGTATCACCACCACCACCACTGTACTGTAGAGACTGTATCACCACCACCACCACCACTGTACTGTAGAGATTGTATCACCACCACCACTGTACTGTAGAGACTGTATCACCACCACCACTGTACTGTAGAGACTGTATCACCACCACTGTACTGTAGAGATTGTATCACCACCACCACTGTACTGTAGAGACTGTATCACCACCACCACCACCACTGTACTGTAGAGACTGTATCACCACCACTGTAATGTAGAGACTGTATCACCACCACCACTGTAATGTAGAGACTGTATCACCACCACCACTGTACTGTAGAGACCGTATCACCACCACCACTGTACTGTAGAGACTGTATCACCACCACCACCACTGTACTGTAGAGACTGTATCACCACCACCACCACTGTACTGTAGAGACTGTATCACCACCACCACTGTACTGTAGAGACTGTATCACCACCACCACCACCACCACTGTACTGTAGAGACTGTATCACCACTGTACTGTAGAGACTGTATCACCACTGTACTGTAGAGACTGTATCACCACCACCACCACCACCACTGTACTGTAGAGACTGTATCACCACTGTACTGTAGAGACTGTATCACCACCACCACCACCACCACTGTACTGTAGAGACTGTATCACCACTGTACTGTAGAGACTGTATCACCACTGTACTGTAGAGACTGTATCACCACCACCACCATCACCACTGTACTGTAGAGACTGTATCACCACTGTACTGTAGAGACTGTATCACCACCACCACCACCACCACTGTACTGTAGAGACTGTATCACCACTGTACTGTAGAGACTGTATCACCACTGTACTGTAGAGACTGTATCACCACTGTACTGTAGAGACTGTATCACCACTGTACTGTAGAGACTGTATCACCACCACCACTGTACTGTAGAGACTGTATCACCACCACCACTGTACTGTAGAGACTGTATCACCATCACCACCACCACTGTACTGTAGAGACTGTATCACCACCACCACCACTGTACTGTAGAGACTGTATCACCACCACCACTGTACTGTAGAGACTGTATCACCACCACCACTGTACTGTAGAGACTGTATCACCACCACCACCACCACCACTGTACTGTAGAGACTGTATCACCACCACCACTGTACTGTAGAGACTGTATCATCACCACCACTGTACTGTAGAGACTGTATCACCATCACCACTGTACTGTAGAGACTGTATCACCACCACTGTACTGTAGAGACTGTATCACCATCACCACCACCACCACTGTACTGTAGAGACTGTATCACCACCACTGTACTGTAGAGACTGTATCACCATCACTGTACTGTAGAGACTGTATCACCACCACCACCACTGTACTGTAGAGACTGTATCACCATCACCACCACCACCACTGTACTGTAGAGACTGTATCACCATCACCACCACCACCACTGTACTGTAGAGACTGTATCACCATCACCACCACCACCACTGTACTGTAGAGACTGTATCACCACCACTGTACTGTAGAGACTGTATCACCACCACCACTGTACTGTAGAGACTATCACCACCACCACTGTACTGTAGAGACTGTATCACCACCACTGTACTGTAGAGACTGTATCACCACCACCACTGTACTGTAGAGACTGTACCACCACCACTGTACTGTCGAGACTGTATCACCACCACTGTACTGTAGAGACTGTATCACCACCACTGTACTGTAGAGACTGTATCACCACCACTGTACTGTAGAGACTGTATCATCACCACCACTGTACTGTAGAGACTGTATCACCATCACCACCACCACCACTGTACTGTAGAGACTGTATCACCACCACTGTACTGTAGAGACTGTATCACCACCACCACTGTACTGTAGAGACTGTATCACCATCACCACCACCACCACTGTACTGTAGAGACTGTATCACCACCACCACTGTACTGTAGAGACTATCACCACCACCACTGTACTGTAGAGACTGTATCACCACCACCACCACCACTGTACTGTAGAGACTGTATCACCACCACCACCACTGTACTGTAGAGACTGTATCACCACCACCACTGTACTGTGGAGACTGTATCACCATCACCACCACCACTGTACTGTAGAGACTGTATCACCACCACCACCACTGTACTGTAGAGACTGTATCACCACCACCACTGTACTGTAGAGACTGTATCACCATCACCACCACCACTGTACTGTAGAGACTGTATCACCACCACCACTGTACTGTAGAGACTGTATCACCATCACCACCACCACTGTACTGTAGAGACTGTATCACCACCACCACTGTACTGTAGAGACTGTATCACCACCACCACTGTACTGTAGAGACTGTATCATCACCACCACCACTGTACTGTAGAGACTGTATCACCACCACCACCACTGTACTGTAGAGACTGTATCACCACCACCACCACCACCACTGTACTGTAGAGACTGTATCATCACCACCACTGTACTGTAGAGACTGTATCACCACCACCACTGTACTGTAGAGACTGTATCACCACCACCACCACCACCACTGTACTGTAGAGACTGTATCATCACCACCACCACCACCACTGTACTGTAGAGACTGTATCACCACCACCACTGTACTGTAGAGACTGTATCACCACCACCACCACTGTACTGTAGAGACTGTATCACCACCACCACCACCACCACTGTACTGTAGAGACTGTATCACCACCACCACTGTACTGTAGAGACTGTATCACCACCACCACCACCACCACTGTATTGTAGAGACTGTATCACCACCACCACCACCACCACTGTACTGTAGAGACTGTATCACCACCACCACTGTACTGTAGAGACTGTATCATCACCACCACTGTACTGTAGAGACTGTATCACCACCACCACCACCACCACTGTACTGTAGAGACTGTATCACCACCACCACCACCACCACTGTACTGTAGAGACTGTATCACCACCACCACTGTACTGTAGAGACTGTATCACCACCACCACTGTACTGTAGAGACTGTATCACCACCACCACTGTACTGTAGAGACTGGGCTGTGAGAGGGGAAAGAGGGGTTTAGGTTGTTTTTAATCATATCCTCGGCTGTACAGTAATGTGTAGTAGTGGACTAGTACAGTGTGTGTGTACAGTATTGTGTGTGTGTGTGCGTGTGTGCACGCTGAGCCCCAGACAAAGCCCCCCCTCCCCTCGGAGCCTGGGCCAGAGATATGACCTTGTGAAATGTCAGCCCGCCCACGGGGTGGCCCTGCCTGTGTCACACAC
>NC_074669.1:41272235-41292235 GCF_029448725.1 Salvelinus fontinalis
ACACACACACACACACACACACACACACACACACACACACACACACACACACACACACACACACACACACACACACGGTGGTCCTGCCTGTGTCACACAACCGTGGCGGCGGGGTGCGACAGAGGCAGCATTGTAGCGTTACGGCTAGCCTAGCGGCTTGAGGTGTAGTGTTGCGTGGATGAGTCTCGAGACCTCAACACTAAACCCAGGAAGGAGAGAGAGAAAGGCAGGGGGAGAGTTAGGGAAAGAGAGGGGGAGGGCAGCAAAGGGCAAGAGAGATGAAAGGAGAGAGGGAGAAGGAGAGGTCGATAGAGGCAAAGGGGGGATAGTTCAAATTCACCCCCCCTCCTCAACCCTCCACTGTGTACTCCTGAGACCTCAGGTCAGCAATCTAGCCATTTCCCACTAACGACATTACAGCCATTAGGACCTGGCTGCTTTCTTTCTGTAGCATGTCACATGGACGCAGGTCATGCCTCGCATACTTCTCCCCTCTGGCCCGGCTCAGGTGACTAAAAGCTTTCAGTGGGAGTGAATGGCGGCCATGGAAAACAGTAGGTCTTAGACCTGCTGACACTCTCTCTGTCTCTGTCTCTGTCTCTCTCTCTGTCTCTCTCGCTCTCTCTCTCTGTCACACTCTCTTTCTCTGTCACACTCTTTCTCTGTCACTCTCTCTGTCACTCTCTCTCTCTGTCTCTCTTTCTCTGTCTCTCTCTCACTTAATGTCGTCTTAGGAAATGTGAAGGAAGACACACACACACACACACACGGTGCATAGAAACACACGCAAAGGGTACACACACACATCATAAACTGTGTAGAAAAAGAGAGGTCAGGTCTCTGGTTGTAAGGTGTAGTAGTGTCCTGACTCCTGTAAGTGTTCAGTGTCTTCTTTTCCCTGCCCTGGCCTCTGCCACGGTGTGTGTGTGTCCTGACTCCTGTGTGTGTGAGATGGAGTGTGTACTAGCATCCCTGCGTGGTGGGTAGGTTTGTAGCTGTGCATGTACGCTTGGTCAGAGCTGTCGGGCCACGGTTGCAGTCACCTCTGGCCCATAGTCGGTGACGACCAGACCAGATGTGAGCTGACTCTAATGACCCCTGCGGGTGGGGTTGCCGAGGCAACCGCTTTCCCCTCTGTCTGTAAACAGAGGAGCAACCCACCAGTGTTCTTAGACGGGGTCGCCAAGGTGAAGACTAGCCTTGATGTGTGTGAGCAAGAGGGAGAGAGAAGAGAGCTCAAATGACGTACGTGCGTGCGTGTGTGTGTGGAGAGGAGAGATTGAGTCTCAGTGTCATGGCTTCCCTTGACCTTTTTTTTTGTTATTCTCGCTCTCTGTTTTCTTCAGTTGATGCTCAATGGGTTTATTTGTTGTTGAAGCCTCTACTGTCCCCCCTCCTCCCAGTACAGTAAAGTTTTGACATTTTCTTAGCCCAGGCTTGTTGCTTTCTGACATATTCTTATGGAAAGGGGTTAATATGTTTCAGGAATACTCACTTTCTTTTGTTCGCCCTTGTCTGGCAAGCTGTAATGTTTTGCTTATGAATATTGATACACCAAGTGTATATTATTGACCCTGGGTGACCTTAACCCTATCCTTATTGGCTCCCTGGTGGTATCTGCATCCTCATGAATATTAAACAGGCTCTGTAACCTCCATTACCCTAATCTTTGCTGTCTAGCCTCCCGGAAGGTCCTGTTGTCATGGTAACCCCGTTACTAAACTCCTTGGGAGGAAAAAAAATTGACCCTGGGAAAAAAATATATGTTGAAAATAAAGGATTGAAAAATCATTCAAGTTATTTTATCCACCGTTGCTGGTGATTCTCAGTGCTGAGAGAAAGGCTTGGGGAAAGCTGGTGGATTTTGTTGCATTAAAGCTCCTTGGATTTTCGGTGTTATTATGATTTTCTTCAGTCATTGCCAAGGCAGTGAGTTACCCCTTGCTGAGAATAGGCTGTTCCCTTTGTACTTAGCTGGTAAATAGAATTGAGAGTGCGCACTTGTGATAAGGAGGCGTCAGAATGAGTGTATAGTGTAGTAGTCTGGCTCACTTTGTAATCCAGGGGACAGGTGACTGCTGACTTGTTGATTTACAATGTCAACCCTCAAATCAAGGCTGTTCAAGTCAATGCCTCCTAGATTGTCATTTAAGGATGCTCTCTCAAACTTTTGTATCGTTTTTGCCAGTAGTTTTGAAATTAGTTCTCGAGCCTAAACTGTTCCCCGTTTTTTTGTGTGTACTCCGTCATCAAATTGTGTACTACGTCATAATTTGGTATATGCTACATCCCGCAATTTTGTAAAAAAATAAGTAATCCTACTATATGTTACAAATTTCTTGTGCTTAAGATCCTGGAGTTTCTTTAATGACAAAATCCAGTCCTTTCCTGGGTAATGTTCATTAGGGAACACTGTAGTAAAACATTGCGCAACAGAAAAAGATAAAACAAGTGTTTTCATATTGGATAAGTTCAGGTAGCACCTCCCCGTTTCCCTCCGTTTATGATCCAATGAACATGACCCTGGTTTGTCCTCTGGTCTGATCATGATCATCCCTTCCTCCTCTCTTTTCCTCTCACCATACATCTCTTCTTCTTTCCTGTAGATGTGGACAGCGTCGAGGAGGGTGGGCCCGACGGGGTCTGCTGTCCCGTGGAGGACGACGGCGGCGGTGGCTGGTACGGGAACGCTTCCGACACGCGCTCCGAGTCGTCGTACAGCGGCGACATTCATGACGACCATGAGCTGTTCCTCCACGGGGGCTCCTCCCCCACCCCCTCCCCAGACCGACCTCCAGAACACCCCGACACCTCGACTGAGAGCTCCCTGGGGGGCTGCCCTACGCCTGTCCACAGCCACCACCACCGGGCCTCCCTTGAGCTCCTGAGCCTGGGGGTGGACGGAGGGGTGTTCTCTGCCCAGGATACCCTTTCCTCCGTGGTATCCTCGCTCTATGGAGAGGCTGCCTCCGAGGCCCTGGGGAAACCCCTGAGTAGTAACCTGCGGCGCCTCCTAGAGGCTGGGTCGTTGAAGCTGGATGGGGATCTTCTGGGGAGAGTGAGAGGAGGGGGAGGAGAGTCGCCCCCTATAGGCTTAGCTCCAGCCCTGACCCTCTCCCCCTCCTCCCATCATGCTCAGCAGCTAAGTGCCCTCGCCCGAAAACTGGCAGCCAATAACAACAACAACAACAGTGGAGGCTCCGCTTCGGCCTCGCCCGCCTCTGTTGCCATGTCGACCACCACCATCAAGCAGGAGCCCTGCGACCCCTTCGCCTCGGTGGTCGCCCCGAGCAACGGCGCTGGCTTTGTGTGGGTGGGAGTGGCCGGTGACGGGAAGTGGCCCCCGGCGGGTTGTTCCGCCTCCAGCGGCGGGTCCAGCCTATCACCGGACTCGGCCATCCAGAAACTGAAAGCGGCAGCCAACGCGGTTTTACAGGACAAGAACGCCACCGTAGTGGCCTCGTCTACTTCCTCTTCATCATCCTCCTGCTCTACCGTACCCACCCTGGGAGGAGGAGGAGGGAGCCGGGGAGGAACGGACGACTCGGTACGCTTTGATGCCTTCACTTCCCCCTTCAGCCCTCAGTCGGCCAGCTCCACGCTAGCCGCCCTGTCCAAGAAGGTGAGCGAGCGCTCCCAGACCACCTCCTCATCATCAGACCACCAACACCAACCCTCCCCCGGCTCCTCCTTCCTCTCCCTGGTCTCTATGACTTCCTCGGCTGCGCTCCTCAAGGAGGTGGCAGCCCGGGCGGCAGGGAACCTCCTTGCTGATAAGATGGAGGCCCCAGCAGGAGGAGGGGCCATCCAGGAGGACATCAAGCCCCTGCTGGACAGGAACCAGAAGGCAGGGACCCCCACAGGGCCCCAGAGCACCATGGACCTGCTGCTGCCCTCCACCCCTAAGGGAAGGGCCAAACCCAGCAGCCAAGCAGGTAGGCTAATCCACCCTGACCCTACACAATTTCTTCCTGAGATGGCATTTGTTGTCTATAAGCCTTATGGTGAGTTTTTGGATATACAGTAGCGAGCTACATTCAGTTATTTTTTTCAGTTTTGTAAATGTAACAGTGAGTTTATCAAGATATTATGTCAGCTACGTTTTGTCGTCGTGACAAGTTTCGGAACATTGGAACGTTGTTAAGAACACTGGACCTTTTGTATAATCCTTGTGACAAACAATGTGCCGCCATCCATCGATCCCAGAAGGTTTTGTTTCTCTAGCAACGTTTTCTACAACAATGAACCGTTGTGGAAGACCTTCCCAGGTTGAACACAACAACAGCAGATTTTTTTTATGCATTTCAATCAGTTATTTCACCTTGCATTTGTCAAGGTTGTTTTGTCAGTTCATTTCACCTTGCACATCCTGAACTGTCCTCGGATATTAAATCCTCTTCAGCTTTTCAACTTGTTTGGAAACTATCGTTTACAGATATTCTCCAAGCGTTTGCTTAATATATGGAATTATAGCTGGTCTCTAAGCAAATGTTCGAATATTTTGAATCCCTTTATATTACACTTTAAGGACATACACATTTGATTTACTGTATTACGGATGCCCCACTTCATACATTTAAAAATATATATATATTTTTTTTCTTTCTAAATAAATAATTATTTAAAACTATTTTTGGGGACAAATTGCATGATTTGCTTCACAATTGTAGTGGTAGAGATTCGGTTCAATCGCGGTGAATCGAATCATGCGAATCAAAATAATAATTTGTGAACCGCGAACAGTAAAATGCAAAATGTAGTAGCCTTCCTTTTGGATTATGCCGCTATAAAACTTGTTTTGTAGATACTTTAATAAGCTGATTTCGGAAGCTAGCCAGTAGTCAGCTTGCAGTGAACTCTTCTAAGCAAAGATAAATGACTAAACTAAAATAGGTACATTTCCTTAAGAAAATGTGTGTCCTTGCTTCAGCTGTCCAAAAATGTATTTTTTATAGTAGTGGAAGGTGTTACATGAAGATTTCAAGCTGAAAAGAAGCTGAAGCAGTTCAATATAGTAAGAATAGGTCTGATTGCTTTAGTAGAATTATATATATTTCAACTAGCACATCAATCATGAACAATGGCAGAACTAGGCCTTCACTGCTTTCAATGGGGCTATTTAACACGGGAACCAATGTAGTTAATTAAGTGATGATGCCTGAAAAGCCGGTGTTTGGAGGATATATTGGCACGGGTTTGACTCGGGCCGGCAAACCGTGCCAATATATCCTCGAAACACCGGCTTCGAGGGAATTAACACTTTTATACAACGGGTTACCGGTTACCAACATATTCAAATAATGATTGACATATTTTCATTAAACACGTTATTTTGATTTATTTATTCATACTATTTCATCCTTCCACAATATATAGTCCCGAAACAAGTCTAGAGTTGCTACACAAGCCGGCTGGTCTGGAGTTCTGTTGGTTCGGTTGTCGGAGACGCGACCCAGTCGTTCAGTCTTTTTGTTCTTTATCTATGCACGCGACCCAGTCGTTCAGTCTTTTTGTTCTGTATCTATGCACGCGACCCAGTCGTTCAGTCTTTTTGTTCTGTATCTATGCACGCGACCCAGTCGTTCAGTCTTTTTGTTCTGGATCTATGCACGCGACCCAGTCGTTCAGTCTTTTTGTTCTGGATCTATGCACGCGACCCAGTCGTTCAGTCTTTTTGTTCTGTATTTATGCACGCGACCCAGTCGTTCAGTCTTTTTGTTCTGGATCTATGGACGCGACCCAGTCGTTCAGTCTTTTTGTTCTGGATCTATGGACGCGACCCAGTCGTTCAGTCTTTTTGTTCTGTATCTATGCACGCGACCCAGTCGTTCAGTCTTTTTGTTCTGTATCTATGCACGCGACCCAGTCGTTCAGTCTTTTTGTTCTGTATCTATGCACGCGACCCAGTCGTTCAGTCTTTTTGTTCTGTATCTATGCACGCGACCCAGTCGTTCAGTCTTTTTGTTCTGTATCTATGCACGCGACCCAGTCGTTCAGTCTTTTTGTTCTGTATCTATGCACGCGACCCAGTCGTTCAGTCTTTTTGTTCTGTATCTATGCACGCGACCCAGTCGTTCGTTCTAAATGTTCCATTGCCGCCATACTCGCTGGCAACATTCTTATCCCTTGCTTGCTAGCTAGCCAACTACGGCTAACTTTACAGTCACGTCAAACGGTGCAGACAGAATAACAACAGTGGCTGCATTTGTTTAAGCTGTTTTCTAGTGACATTTATTTGGATGTATCCATATCCATTGTCAGCAGCATACCACCCTGCATACCACTGCTGGCTTGCTTCTGAAGCTAAGCAGGGTTGGTCCTGGTCAGTCCCTGGATGGGAGACCAGATGCTGCTGGAAGTGGTGTTGGAGGGCCAGTAGGAGGCACTCTTTCCTCTGGTCTAAACAAAGATCCCAATGCCCCAGGGCAGTGATTGGGGACACTGCCCTGTGTAGGGTGCCGTCTTTCGGATGGGACGTTAAACGGGTGTCCTGACTCTCTGAGGTCATTAAAGATCCCATGGCACTTATCGTAAGAGTAGGGGTGTTAACCCCGGTGTCCTGGCTAAATTCCCAATCTGGCCCTCAAACCATCATGGTCACCTAATAATCCCCAGTTTACAATTGGCTCATTCATCCCCCTCCTCTCCCCTGTAACTATTCCCCAGGTCGTTGCTGCAAATGAGAAAGTGTTCTCAGTCAATTTACCTGGTAAAATAACGGTAAAATAAAATAAAAAAATAAAAAAACAATGAGCCTGGCATAGAAAATGTGCTCTCTCGTCCAGACACTGTTGTTCAGTTCAGAGGAGCTAGCCAACAACACAGCTAACACAACTTAATCCAGAAGCTGGAAAGATTAGCAAACTAGCTACACTTCATTTCATTTTACCCTTTTTCAATTTACTTTTCTTTGTATACATCCATAAAAATGATGCCAGCTGATTAATGATTTAGACTGGCTGAGAAACGCTGCCTGCCTCTCTCGTTCCGACTCCCGACCCCTACATGTTCATTACTATGGGACAGATGGAGATCCAATTTGAATATTGAAACAATGTTGCAAATGTCGCAGATTTATACTTTGTCGCAGGTTTATACAAATCTCTGCTGTTGAAAACTAAATGTTAGTCTAGAAGAAATGTGAGATAATGTCTAGAAGCTTTTTATAGTGGAGATCAAGTTTATAAATTGCCTGGCTGGGCTGATGAGACAGTGGATTGCGCAGGTAGATGGAACAGAGTAAATAGGCATTTTAACGTCATAGATTTAGCTGGTGGTAACTTGTGGAATAGACACCGGCTGGAATGAGCTTTTAACCAATCAGCATTCAGGGTTAGACCCACCCATTGTATAATTTGTAGGGTACCCTGACTAGGACTCAAACCCTGGTCCCTGTGACTCTCGTTATAAAACGGCTAAAATCTCTTGGTGAGGTTTCTAGGTTTGTATTTATTTTATTTTATTATGTATTTGAATTTTTTCGCTCGCTCACCCCACTTTTGATAGAGAGAGAGAGAATCCCCCTCCCCGTCTGGCCTGAGTCTGGGAAAAGGTCTGTGGGCCTGGCAGGATGTCCAACCCAATTGCGCTCGGCTCTGCGGTGTGTGCTCTCAGCACAGTAGGAACCGAGTGTCCATATCCGTGTCTGTTCTGCAGACGCTTCTGGCTCCAACAACCTCCCTTTACCAGTCACCTCTGTACAGACTGGTGGAGGTTGGAGCCAGAGGAGTCTGCAGTCAGGGCCTTCTCCTCTGTCCTCAGATCTGGCTCCAACAACCTCCCTTTACCAGTCACCTCTGTACAGACTGGTGGAGGTTGGAGCCAGAGGAGTCTGCAGTCAGGGCCTTCTCCTCTGTCCTCAGATCTGGCTCCAACAACCTCCCTTTACCAGTCACCTCTGTACAGACTGGTGGAGGTTGTTGGAGCCAGAGGAGTCTGCAGTCAGGGCCTTCTCCTCTGTCCTCAGATCAGCATTCAGCAGACTCCCAGCCAAACACAATCCCATCAGTTTACACTGGGCAGGTCCAGAACAGACTATGGTCCAGCACAGTACTACACAGAGCCATGACTACATGGAACTCTATTCCACAGCAGGTAACTGACACAAGCTGTAGAATCAGATACAATGAAACCTTATAGAACAGCAGGGACTGTGAAGACACACACACACAGGCACAGACACATGCTAACTCACGCACTCTGCACACATGTATACATGGATTTTGTGTTGTAGATATGTGGTAGTAGAGTAGTGGCTTGAGGACACACTTAATGGGTTGTGAAATGTAATGTCATGTAATATTTATAATTGTATATAACTGCCTTAATGTTGCTGGACCCCAAGAAGGGTAACTAACGGGGATCCTTAATAAATACAATACACACACACACACACACACACACACACACACACACACACACACACACACACACACACACACACACACACACACACACACACACACACACACACACACACACACACACACACACACACACACACACACACACACACACACACACACACACACACACACACTCTCTCTCCTGTCTCTCCTCTCTCAAAATGAGCAGCCTTTAGGGAGAACTGTGGAGTGTGTTCCAGGGTAGATGGATGGGCACTTTTGAAGGATTGTGTCGTAACCCTTAAGCCAAATCTAAAATGGCTGGATCAAATTGACTTGAGACGGATGAGAGGGAGAGAGGCAGTCAATGTAATATTCTGTGATCTGCATGTTAAAAAGGGTTGTCGGCGGTAACCTGCAGCCGTCAAGGTCGCGGTGGAATGCTGTACAAATGCAGTTACTTGTCTGGTGGCCAGACAGAAAAAACATGCCCTTGGTTATTGATTGTTTTGTTTTGTTTTATTGCAGTTGGCTGGTCTGGTATGAAATTGTTACACATTTAGCCTATATTTAGTCTTACATAAATCTGTGTAATTCTACATAGTTTAGACATTTCTTGATAATTGATCTTGATTGCCCTGGAGAGAGAGAGAGATAATCTGTTATCTGACGATCTGACCAGTTAAACGCCGTTCCATCTTCCACCTCTTCCCCCACATCCTCCAATGAGCAAGGAGTCCACGGTTATCTTCTCTCCTCTCTCTCCTCCCCCTCGCTCTCCTCCCCCTCTCTTCTCTCCCTCGCTCCAGTCGGTTGGGCCGCAGATGGCGGTTTATTGTTGCAAATAGGCAGTCTCGAGGTTTTCCACCCGGGGTCAATGAATGGCTGAGCGCGGTAATTTCACCAAACACTGATTACCAGATGTTTTCCAAGGAACAGGAGGAGAATACTTATGAAGCCATCGATGACAGGCCCGTGGTGAATTTGTAATGCAATCATGCCGCGTCCTAATAAGCCCAATTAAACGGCGTAATAGAGGCCGGAAATGAAGCCAACAACAATAATCGAGATAATAAAACATCCTTGAGTTTGACTTATTTTGTTCGCAGACACACAGCAGGCTTTGTTGAACGTTCTCAGCTTGAGGTGTCTAGAGGTCGTGTCTCACCTAGTAGAGGTGTGGGAAGAGTGACAAAGTCAGTAACCTTAGAGAGGCTCCATAGTCCTTAACTCCTCTCTGGAAAGGAAGAAATGGACTAGTGATGGGGGGGGGGTTGATAGTTGCATATCGCAATATTATTTTTGGACGATATTGTATAGATTTGTTTTAATAAAATCCAGGTAGTGTTAGCTAGCGCTAGTCGGCTGTACCTGCGCCATAACTAACGTATTTTTGATCCTATAGCTTGTTTTCCATCTTCTTTTTAAATAGGGAGCCAATATGTTTTCAGCACTTTTATTTTCCTGACTGATCAAGACTCGTGTTCTCATGGCTCTCTCTCTTGTCTCTCTGCAGCAGACATATGGTGAGCAATATGTTTGGAACATCAAATCGCAATAAAACTGCAGTGTATGGAATCGCAATACATATAGAATGGTGAGAATCGTAATGCATATCGTATCGGCACCTTAGTATCGTGATAATAACGTGTGGTGAAGTCCCAAGCAATTCCCAGCTCGAGAAATGGACCTGTTCCAATACTTCAGAAATGTATCCTTCACCTTCCTAGCTTCCTTCTTTTCTTCCTTGAAGTAATCACAGATCTGACATGGGCTGGATTGGGGAAAGCTATAAAGTGGAAACCTTACTTACACCTTACCAGTCACTTATAGTTCGGATAGGTGTACTGACATCAAGCAAACGAGGAAGGAATGATGCATTGCTTAAGTATTTGTTCAGGGGACTGTATGCACTAAATTACTTGTATTTTTACTGAGCTGCCCTTCTCAGCCAGGTATACCTTGGTAAATAATTATCCTGACCTCACTGGAACTCCCTGGTTAAATAAAGGTGAAATAAATGTCTCATCCCCTCTTTTTCCTCTACTCTCCCAGGTTCCCCGGGGGAGGACGGAGGGAAGCCGTTCCAGTGTCCGGTGTGTGGCCTGGTCATCAAGAGGAAGAGCTACTGGAAGAGACACATGGTGATCCACACCGGCCTGAAGAGTCACCAGTGTCCCCTGTGCCCCTTTCGCTGTGCCCGCAAAGACAATCTCAAGTCCCACATGAAGGTGAGATGATGGGAGCCTGTGATGCCTCCTTTGACCTTTGACCTGTAACCTCATCGTGCTATCCATCCCCTGAGGTCGTAATTGTGGAAGTGGTGCTAATGCTACTAATGGCTCAAAGGAAGGGAGGTGCACGCTCTAGTCAAAGTCACCTCTAGTGTAGCGGGGTAACGTGCCTCAAATTATACTGTAGTTAGTAGACAAAGCTACAGGGGGTTTTAACAAGAGCGAGAAGCTCCAGGTGTTGAGGGAATCCTTACTGTTTTACGCTCTTATTTAATCTCTTTTACTCATTTTATTCAATTATTTATTTGCATAGGGACAGATACAATTAGCCCGAAACATTGACACACGTTGAATGTACAACACGCGGATGCATTGCTCTATTGTACCTTAGGCAAATTTTCAGTGTCTTGTCCTCAAATGAGCATCATTGCTTTAAATGTTGTTGCCGTGACAATGCGGCGGTACCCCCACCACTCATCCTATCCCTGTATCCCAGGTCCACCAGCATCAGGACCGGGGCGAGACGTTCCAGTGCGAACTTTGCCCTTTCACCTCCTCGCGCCACTTCAGCCTCAAGCTCCACATGCGCTGCCACCAGCACTTCCCCCGCTCCGGGTCCGCCTCCGACGGGGTCAAGGTCAAGGAAGAGGCCACCACGGACACAGAGGGCGAGGGGTCACTCATGGGTGATTACAACCCCGGGGAGTCCCCTCTCCAGTCAGACGCAGGGAACCAGAGCTCCCCTGGAGTCTCTAACCACCACGTCTATATAAAAGAAGAGCCCCAGGAGAGGGAGCTGTCGGTGCTGTCGCCCTTCACCCTTTGCAGGGACAGGGAGCGGGAGCGGCCTGGTAGCAGTGGCAACTCCCTGGACCTCTCTATGGGGGGAGTCGTCTTGGGGGTGCGGTCCAGTCCTGGTGGAGGTCCAACGGCGGCGTCCCTCTTCAGCCCGGACATCACCACCAAGACAGCCACCGACCTGCTCATGAAGCTCTCAGGTAACCATGACAGCAACACACGTCAATAACAACACTCACTAACAGCCACCCAGTCCAACACCTATTCATCACTGAAGAGATTTCACAAAAGGTTTATGTAGGTGTTAGACTGGTGGGCAACTTTTGATGGCCATTTCAGGATTTTTGATCATCTTAGCATATTTCTTAGGGTTTCATCATGAATGTCAATGAACGTCAACTCATCAATCCAATAACCCCAACACCCCGCTTTGCCTCTCCAATAACCTCATCAACAACAAACACGCTATCGTTAGCCAGAATAATGCTAGGTATTATATCAGGCTTGTTGAGATGCATTCCACCGTGTTGTGACGATGGCAAAGGATCAGTTACTTTGAGACAATGGCTGAAGATTGATGGGGAAAGGTGTGCCCGAGGTTGGGTGCCAAGGTCGGGGTTGAGGCTGCCACTCTAACTCCTAATGCCAGCTAATTAGATTGAGATCTCCTGAACGAGGGATGCGGGAGAAGGAGAGGGACAAGGGATGGGGGAGGAGGGGGGAGAAAACCCTCGCAACATTAGATTAATTAAAAATGTATGCATAATTCATAAATTAAGAAGAATTCATAATTTGAAATGATTAGCGCCCTTAACTTCTGCTCCGTGACCCTGGCTAGGATGCGCCGTGCGATGTGCATCGCGGAGAGTCTGGGCAGGCTTAGTTAACCCCTCCCCCTCCGGTTCGGCTCCGCGCCGGTGCCCCCCGGGTGCCAGTCGCACTTCACTCCCAGACTTCGCAATCAAGCCAGGAAAGTCCCAGAGGAGATGGAGCCAAGATGGCGTCTTCTCTCACAATGTCAGCCCAGTGTAGAGTGGCGGACGGGCGGCGGACATCTTAGTTCAAGGGCGGCGTCATTCATGCAGTACCGGAGGGAATTTGAAAGATGGGAGGACACACTTTTGTTTTTAAGGAGCGGATAGTAGTGGACTTGAGTGATGTTAGAGATAACGATGATGTTTTAATAGAATACTGGTCCTTTTGATTACCGAGGGCTTTCATGATCATCTCTGAGCACGGTTAGTAAAAAAGAGAAGGGGGGGTTTGGCCCAAAGCTTTACTCAGATCTTTTGCACTCTTTGCTGGGCCATATAGCAGACAGGGAGGGGAGAGAGGAGGAGAAAGGGATGGTGGAGAGGTAAAGCTTCTTCTCAGGGGAACCTCGGGACTCTTTCTTTTGACCTCCCTGCCAAGAGCGATTGAGTGTGTACATGCGGCAGCTCATCTCCTGATTTACCACTGCTGTCACAGTGCCTGTCTCAATCCCACAAGGGCTGTAAAAGAGAGAGAGGGTGGGTGGATGATGGAGGGAGAGGCTGTGAGAGGAAAGAGGTGGAGGAGGATGAACAGAAGGGCTGTAAGAGCGAGAGAGGTATAGGATGGACAGAAGGGCTGTAAGAGAGAGAGAGGTATAGGATGGAGAGAAGGGCTGTAAGAGCGAGAGAGGTGTAGGATGGACAGAAGGGCTGTAAGAGAGAGAGAGGTATAGGATGGAGAGAAGGGCTGTAAGAGAGGTGTAGGATGGAGAGAAGGGCTGTAAGAGCGAGAGAGGTGTAGGATGGAGAGAAGGGCTGTAAGAGAGAGAGAGGTATAGGATGGACAGAAGGGCTGTAAGAGAGAGAGAGGTATAGGATGGAGAGAAGGGCTGTAAGAGAGAGAGAGGTGTAGGATGGAGAGAAGGGCTGTAAGAGAGAGGTGTAGGATGGACAGAAGGGCTGTAAGAGAGAGAGAGGTGTAGGATGGAGAGAAGGGCTGTAAGACAGAGGGGTGGAGGATGGAGAGAAGGGCTGTAAAACAGAGGGGTGGAGGATGGAGAGAAGGGCTATAAGAGAGAGAGAGGTGTAGGATGGAGAGAAGGGCTGTGAGAGAGAGAGAGGTGTAGGATGGACAGAAGGGCTGTAAGAGAGAGAGAGGTGTAGGATGGAGAGAAGGGCTGTGAGAGAGAGAGAGGTGTAGGATGGACAGAAGGGCTGTGAGAGAGAGAGAGGTGTAGGATGGAGAGAAGGGCTGTAAGAGAGAGAGGTGTAGGATGGAGAGAAGGGCTGTAAGAGAGAGAGGTGTAGGATGGAGAGAAGGGCTGTAAGAGAGAGAGGTGTAGGATGGAGAGAAGGGCTGTAAGACAGAGGGGTGGAGGATGGAGAGAAGGGCTGTAAGAGAGAGAGGTGTAGGATGGAGAGAAGGGCTGTAAGACAGAGGGGTGGAGGATGGAGAGAAGGGCTGTAAGACAGAGGGGTGGAGGATGGAGAGAAGGGCTGTAAGACAGAGGGGTGGAGGATGGAGAGAAGGGCTGTAAGACAGAGGGGTGGAGGATGGAGAGAAGGGCTGTAAGACAGAGGGGTGGAGGATGGAGAGAAGGGCTGTAAGACAGAGGGGTGGAGGATGGAGAGAAGGGCTGTAAGACAGAGGGGTGGAGGATGGAGAGAAGGGCTGTAAGACAGAGGGGTGGAGGATGGAGAGAAGGGCTGTAAGACAGAGGGGTGGAGGATGGAGAGAAGGGCTGTAAGACAGAGGGGTGGAGGATGGAGAGAAGGGCTGTAAGACAGAGGGGTGGAGGATGGAGAGAAGGGCTGTAAGACAGAGGGGTGGAGGATGGAGAGAAGGGCTGTAAGACAGAGGGGTGGAGGATGGAGAGAAGGGCTGTAAGACAGAGGGGTGGAGGATGGAGAGAAGGGCTGTAAGACAGAGGGGTGGAGGATGGAGAGAAGGGCTGTAAGACAGAGGGGTGGAGGATGGAGAGAAGGGCTGTAAGACAGAGGGGTGGAGGATGGAGAGAAGGGCTGTAAGAGAGAGCTGTAGGATGGAGAGAAGGGCTGTAAGACAGAGGGGTGGAGGATGGAGAGAAGGGCTGTAAGACAGAGGGGTGGAGGATGGAGAGAAGGGCTGTAAGACAGAGGGGTGGAGGATGGAGAGAAGGGCTGTAAGACAGAGGGGTGGAGGATGGAGAGAAGGGCTGTAAGACAGAGGGGTGGAGGATGGAGAGAAGGGCTGTAAGACAGAGGGGTGGAGGATGGAGAGAAGGGCTGTAAGAGAGAGCTGTAGGATGGAGAGAAGGGCTGTAAGACAGAGGGGTGGAGGATGGAGAGAAGGGCTGTAAGACAGAGGGGTGGAGGATGGAGAGAAGGGCTGTAAGACAGAGGGGTGGAGGATGGAGAGAAGGGCTGTAAGAGAGAGCTGTAGGATGGAGAGAAGGGCTGTAAGACAGAGGGGTGGAGGATGGAGAGAAGGGCTGTAAGACAGAGGGGTGGAGGATGGAGAGAAGGGCTGTAAGACAGAGGGGTGGAGGATGGAGAGAAGGGCTGTAAGACAGAGGGGTGGAGGATGGAGAGAAGGGCTGTAAGACAGAGGGGTGGAGGATGGAGAGAAGGGCTGTAAGACAGAGGGGTGGAGGATGGAGAGAAGGGCTGTAAGACAGAGGGGTGGAGGATGGAGAGAAGGGCTGTAAGACAGAGGGGTGGAGGATGGAGAGAAGGGCTGTAAGACAGAGGGGTGGAGGATGGAGAGAAGGGCTGTAAGACAGAGGGGTGGAGGATGGAGAGAAGGGCTGTAAGACAGAGGGGTGGAGGATGGAGAGAAGGGCTGTAAGACAGAGGGGTGGAGGATGGAGAGAAGGGCTGTAAGACAGAGGGGTGGAGGATGGAGAGAAGGGCTGTAAGACAGAGGGGTGGAGGATGGAGAGAAGGGCTGTAAGACAGAGGGGTGGAGGATGGAGAGAAGGAAGGGGGGTGGATAAAAAGACAGAGGGAGAGATCATAGCCTTGCTATGAGAAAGGCCGCCGTAGGCAGACCTGGCTCTCAAGAGAAGACAGGCTGTGTGCACACTGCCCACAAACTGAGGTGGAAACTGAGCTGCACTTCCTAACCTCCTGCCAGCCTCCTGCCAAATGACCATATTAGAGACACATATTTCCCTCCGATTACACAGATCCACAAAGAATTTGAAAACAAATCAAATTTTGATAAACTCTAAAATCTACTAGGTGAAATACCAGAGTGTGTCATCACAGCAACAAGATTTGTGACCTGTTGCCACAAGAAAAGGGCAACCAGTTAAGAACAAACACCATTGTAAATACAACCCATATTTATGTTTATTTACATTCCCTTTAGTACCTATACTATTTCCACATCGTTACAACACTGTATATAGACATAATATGACATTTGAAATGTATTTTATTATTTTGGAACGTCTGAGTGTAATGTTTGCTGTTCATTTTTGTTTATTTCACTTTTGTATATTATCTACTTCACATGCGTTGACAATGTTTACATATGTTTCTCATGCCAATAAAGCCCCATTGAATTGACTTGAACTGATAAAGTGACAGACGGCAAAGGAGAGAGAAAAAGAGGGCGAGTAGGAGCTGACTGAGTTCCCCAGGCATAAAGAAGCCAGTGAACTCTCTCTGACCTCAAATTTTAGGCTGCCCTGATTATCCTCTGGGTGTTACGACCAATCCCCTTTGATTTCTCCCCCGCACGGCAACTCTGACACATTCTGATTTGAGAGGGGAAAGTTGAAAGTCCGCGGAGGTACTTTGAAATGCGCGGATGGTGCCCGGTTAGAACGCTACTCGCAGGACCCCTCAGACGGGTAATAATGGCGGTCCCCAGCGAGTGTGACCCCGGGCCGGGTGTGAATAATTGGCACGCCGCTGAAGCAGGGGCTTGTGGGAGGAAGTGTCGTTGGTGCTGAGGGTGTCTTATTTATCTCAGAGGAAAGAGAGAGTGAAAGAGAGCGAAAAAGAGTGAAAGTGTTGGATACAGTGTTTGATGCAGTTGGAGTATCTTAGTGATGTAGTGTGTGTTTGTCGGTGTGCGAGTGTGCTTGTGCGTTCACACGTTTTATACCCAACCAATATGTCTACATAATATACTGTAAGATATCCAGTCACCTATTCTCTCATTCAGATATTGTTTAAGATTCATCTGACAACACCTGTCGGGGTGCGCAGACACAACATGTTACAACCTCTTCTCAATAATGTATTTTCCTCTCGACCACTACACATGAGCAGAGTCAGCCAGCCAGTCAGTCAACACTTCTCATATGTGACCTCTGGTCCATCCTCTCTGCTGTCAGCCCTCAGTATCTACACTACTCTGTCCAGCTCAGTATACACGCTGTCAGCTATTGTTGCTGCCCTCCACTCCACCTGCCTGCCCATTGTTTGTGTGTGTGTGTGTGTGTGTGTGTGTGTGTGTGTGTGTGTGTGTGTGTGTGTGTGTGTGTGTGTGTGTGTGTGTGTGTGTGTGTGTGTGTGTGTGTGTGTGTGTGTGTGTGCAGACACTAGCCCAGCAGCCACCTCTTTCTCCTCTTCTCCTGGAGAAAACAGGAGCCAGTTGTTAGAGGGGGAGCAGGCCAGCGTGACAGAGGTGGAAAGCTAATGAAGTTATTTGACGGCAGGCCCGGCCGCAGAGCGAGAGGTGAGGCGCATTGGACAAGCGTCTGGCAGAGAGACGGATGAGGCGAGAGGAAGGAAGTGTGGCTGGAGAGGAGAGAGACAATGGTAAAGAGAGGTAGAGGGAACGGTAGGAGGGAACGGTAGGAGGGAACGGTAGGAGGGAACGGTAGGAGGGAACGGTAGGAGGGAACGGTAGGAGGGAACGGTAGGAGGGAACGGTAGGAGGGAACGGTAGGAGGGAACGGTAGGAGGGAACGGTAGGAGGGAACGGTAGGAGGGAACGGTAGGAGGGAACGGTAGGCGGGAAAGGTAGAGGGAACGGTAGGCGGGAACGGTAGGAGGGAACGGTAGGAGGGAACGGTAGGAGGGAACGGTAGGAGGGAACGGTAGGAGGGAACGGTAGGAGGGAACGGTAGGGGGGAACGGTAGAGGGAACGGTAGGCGGGAACGGTAGGAGGGAACGGTAGGAGGGAACGGTAGGAGGGAACGGTAGGAGGGAACGGTAGGAGGGAACGGTAGGAGGGAACGGTAGGAGGGAACGGTAGGAGGGAACGGTAGGAGGGAACGGTAGGCGGGAAAGGTAGAGGGAACGGTAGGCGGGAACGGTAGGCGGGAACGGTAGGAGGGAACGGTAGGAGGGAACGGTAGGAGGGAACGGTAGGAGGGAACGGTAGGAGGGAACGGTAGGAGGGAACGGTAGGAGGGAACGGTAGGAGGGAACGGTAGAGGGGGAGAGGGAACGGTAGAGGGGGAGAGGGAACGGTAGAGGGGGAGAGGGAAAGGTAGAGGGGGAGAGGGAAAGGTAGAGGGGGAGAGGGAAAGGTAGAGGGGGAGAGGGAAAGGTAGAGGGGGAGAGGGAAAGGTAGAGGGGGGAGAGGGAAAGGTAGAGGGGGGAGAGGGAAAGGTAGAGGGGGGAGAGGGAAAGGTAGAGGGGGGAGAGGGAGAGAGGGAAAGGTAGGAGGAGAGGCAAGGTAGAGGGAAAGGGAGGGGGAGAGGCAAGGGGGAGAGTGAGAGCAAAAAATTAACAGCAGGAGGAGTAGAAAAAGGGACAAAAGAACAAGAAAGCCAGAGTCTGAGGTGGAGCGTGAAAAAGAGAGAGGAAAAAAAGAGAGAGGGAAAGCAGTGTCCGGCTGGTGGCATGTCAACAGGGCGTGAAAACAGAGACAGGCTGATAGCACCATCACCCCTGGGCCACAGACAGACAGAGATGGGATGAACCCTAGTGTACTACTACTACACACGATGGGGAAGCTGCCACTGAACCGCTACATTGAAGGCAGGCAGAGATGGATAGTCACCTCTCAGCCAGAGACAGTAAAACTGCTACTCACGACACGGGGCTGCCGCAGACCTGCTACACTGGCGGCAGAGATGGGATACATATTCATTCACTCGGGCCAGGAAGGAATCTCTACTACACACAGGAGGCTGCCACTGACGAGGTGCCCTCGCCTGCTACACTGGCGGCAGAGATGGGTTACATCTTCATTCACTCAGACCAGGCCAGGCAGAAAGCTACTCATCACATCACCCAGAGATGGCTGTTGGTTATTTCCTCAACTCTGACCTAAACATCGACAGCATTCGGGGGGAAGTTGACGTGCTAAAGCGTGTGCAGAGGGGAAGTACTGTAATTCGACTTCTGTAATTTTCTTTGGGTGAAATAAACCTAGGCACAGCATATCACCATGAATAACAGCTTAAACTGTGGTGATTGGTGGTGGTAGCAGCAGCAGTAGTAGCAGTAGTAGTAGTCGTGGATGTAGTAGCAGTAGTAATAGTCGTGGATGTGGATGTGTAGTAATAGTAGTAATAGTTGTGGATGTGTAGTAATAGTAGTAATAGTCGTGGATGTAGTAGTAGCAGTAGTAGTCGTCGTAGGAGCAGCAGTAGTAGTAGTAGTAGTAGCAGTAGTAGTCGTGGATGTAGTAGCAGTAGTAATTGTCGTGGATGTATAGTAATAGTCGTGGATGTAGCAGTAGCAGTAGTAGTAGTAGCAGCAGTAGTAATAGTCGTTGATGTGTAGTAGTAGTAGTAGCAGCAGCAGTAGTCGGATGTAGTAGCAGTAGTAATAGTAGCAGCAGTAGTAATAGTCGTGGATGTAGTAGCTGTAGTAGTAGTAGCAGCAGTAGTAGTCGTGGATGTAGTAGTAGCAGTAGTCGTGGATACAGTAGTAGTAGCAGTAGTAATAGTTGTGGATGTAGCAGTAGTAGTAGCAGTAGTCGTGGATACAGTAGTAGTAGCAGTAGTAATAGTTGTGGATGTAGCAGTAGTAGTAGTAGTCGTCGTAGGAGCAGCAGCAGCAGTAGTGGTAGTAGTAGTAGCAGTAGTAGTCGTGGATGTAGTAGCAGTAGTAATTGTCGTGGATGTATAGTAATAGTCGTGGATGTAGTAGTAGCAGTAGTAGTAGTAGCAGCAGTAGTAATAGTCGTTGATGTGTAGTAGTAGTAGTAGCAGCAGCAGTAGTCGGATGTAGTAGCAGTAGTAATAGTAGCAGCAGTAGTAATAGTCGTGGATGTAGTAGCTGTAGTAGTAGTAGCAGCAGTAGTAGTCGTGGATGTAGTAGTAGTAATAGTCGTGGATACAGTAGTAGTAGCAGTAGTAATAGTTGTGGATGTAGCAGTAGTAGTAGCAGTAGTCGTGGATACAGTAGTAGTTGTGGATGTAGTAGTAGTAGTTGTGGATGTAGCAGTCGTTGTAGTAGTTGTACTAGTAGTAGCAGTCATTGTAGTAGTCATAGTAGCAGCAGTCGTTGTAGCAGCAGCAGTCAGAGTAGCAGCAGCAGTTGTCATAGCAGTAGTAGTCGTCATAGCAGTAGTAGCAGCAGTCGTCGTAGCAGTAGTAGTCGTCATAGCAGTAGTAGTCGTCATAGCAGTAGTCGTCGTAGTAGTAGTAGTCGTCGTAGTAGTAGTAGTCGTCGTAGTAGTCGTCGTAGTAGCAGCAGCAGTCGTAGTAGCAGCAGCAGTCGTAGTAGCAGCAGCAGTCGTCGTAGCAGCAGT